>NW_028261383.1:84071917-84225794 GCF_051295495.1 Thamnophis sirtalis
TGCGTTTATGGTTTACAGCAAAGGTAGACCACTGTTAAAAAAAAAATAACAGCAATAGAATTAAATATGTGTCTACAAAATTGACATCAACCACCCACTTTAACAAAATTGATTAGAAATACCTAATTAAGGGGTGGAGGAGATAATAAAGTCTAATACTTATCCGGAGAAGGGTTTCTTTAATTTAAAACAATAGAAAACAATCTAAAACAATAGAACATAATCCTAAAAGTATAGCTCACATATCTACTCACTTAATAAAGATACCCTGATCCTACATACTTTAACTTGATAGTAAACTTAGATGAGCCAAGATAATTTTTGGCTGAAAAAGAGGCATGTTCTCATTTCCCATGGCTTAAAGACTAAAGTTGGAACACATCAGTTTTGAGCCTGGAAGATGCTCATGGAGTGAAATGTAATTGCACACCGATTAGAAAGTGGGTTGTCCAGAATTCCCATAGAAGTCATTTCCACAAACGTCTGACCTCCATCCCCTCCATCCGTAAGAGAAAGAACCAAATGCTTTTCATCTTCAGATATTAATTAGCAGAAAGGTGTGCTAGTAGTGACATGATTCTATTGTCTCTTCACCCACCCCACTAAAGCCAAGCTTTTTTTCCTTCCATAAAAACATCACTCTACCCCCAACTATGTATCAAACAAAGCAATGAGACAGCAAGATTATTTTGTATTGTATGTATTGCTCTCAATGAGATTTTTTTTTCTTCACAGTACAAGGAAACTGCTAGAGAAAACATTCAGTCCATGTTGATATCCACTCCTGGCCAATAAAGTCCAGTTTTTCTGAGCTCCAATCTTCCTGAGAAAATTGTACTATACAGTACTGTGCTGCCCAAACTCTCACTCTGCACAAGTCTACTTGTATTTTCAGACAGTTTAAGTATTTTCTGGTCATTTTAAAGAACAGAAATTTTAGTATGACTTTCACTGCATTAGTAGAGGTTGGTTTGATAATGCATGCTGTGATCCACAACCAGTTAAACCAGATTATATGAATCTAAGTTGATTTATCTCAATTTACTTTATTCATACATTTTCCATAGCTAGAGAAATTTCCACTGGTTTTAATTCAGATAAATCCAATTTGGTCTACTTCCATCTTAAAGGTATCAGACTGAAGTTATAAAGCAGTAACTAATTACAATAATGAATACAGAATCCCTCATGAAAATGAGCTTTACAACCTATTTGAATCTGATGCTTTGCACCTGAGATAGGTAACAATTTTTTCTAAATAATTGTATTTCTTTTTAAATTTCCCAAAGCCTTGACCTTTTTGTGTATTTTGAATGATGTGTTTTGAATGATTTTTCCCTACTTCCCCCTAGGGAGCCGAGGTGGTGCAGTGGTTAGGGTGCAGTATTGAAGCTGACTGTTATCTGCAGTTCAGCGGTTCTAATCTCACCAGCTCAAAGTTGACTCAGCCTTCCATTCTTCCGAGGTGGGTGAAATGAGGACCCAGACTGTGGGGGCAATATGCTGACTCTGTAAACCGCTTAGAGAGGGCTGAAAGCCCTATGAAGCGGTATATAAGTCTAACTGCTATTGCTAACTGCTATTGCAGTTTTTTTCCACAATATTTTGGATTAATGTCATAATGTAAAAATCAAATATTCACTTACCCATATTAAAATTATACTATTCTACTATACTAGAATATTAGTATACTGTACTACCAGAAGTTTTATTATACTATACTGTACTGAACTATCTATACTAGGCTAGGCTAGGCTATATGGTCATTATTTAGTGTACCGCAATAATCTTCAATGTAACTGCAAACAGAAGAAAAATTCTGTATTAATGGAATTGTTGGCATGATTCTGCTTATGTAAGTTGGGATTTCTATATTATAGTTATTGCTATACCCCTATCTACAGCCATCCTTATTCTCCCTGAGATTCATCCTGTCTTCCACACCTGCTTTTTGGGGGGATGAAGGTGACAAGGATTGGTAAAGGCTTCCATGAATTGAGGGTATCAAAGAAAACTGTCCCTTCTCTTAAAAAAAGCACCTTCCCTTAAGGCAAAGGATACAATGCAAGGCTTTTGAAGAGTTGTTAGGAGATGAGCAATATATAAATGTAATTAATAAATAAACAAATAAATAAGGAGATATCCCTACCTTTGAAAGCATATATATTCAAGCAGTTGAAGGCCATTACAAACACCAATTAAAAACTTCATATAGTTCAAAAAAATGCATGCAGGAATCAAGATATAATGTATAGATTTCTTCAGAATTTTTCACCCAAGTGTGATTTTTGAAAATTAAGACTAAAATTAATTCCAGTTTAAAATCACTCTTGAACTGTAAATTTCAGGATTTTTTTAAGGAAAAATAAAAATGTATACTTTCGCCTAGTTTTTGATTATTAAAAAAGATCAGTTCTGTCTAAAAGAGAACTAATGTAATGCTATAACTTCTTTTTGTATGTTACACATTGTAACAATCATTAGTTTGGTGAAGAAATAAATTGAGAATTTATATATTTAAATGGTAGATTTTGAAAATTCAGTTTCTTTGTAAAATATATGCTATTTAATCTTCTGCAGAATGCAAGGTTTCTATAAATTTAATCACACAAAATTTCACCTTCAAATTTCCTTTAACCTTTCACTGGCTTTCTTTGATCACTGTAATAATTTTAATGAGTCATTATAAAAAAAAAAAGGGTTCCCCCCCAATTCTTTGCATTAGTAATTCTCACTGGGCAAAAAGCATTTTAAAATCCAAACTCATTAAAACCACAGCCCACATGCTAAAATAATTTGGTCCCCTGACTAAAGGATAAACTTAAACTTGTTTTTTTCCAGCAAATTAATTTTTCTTTCTTTTCTCTTCTTTCTTTTTTCCCCCAGGGCAGTGGAGGGATGAGACTTACAAATGAATTAATTACTGAGTTACCCAGCATAAAATGTCCCACATCATTATATTTACATAAACATGCAATTTTTAAAATCCTGTATGTAGCTAGCCGGCAATGTAGCCTTTTCAAAATCCTATAAAATACGAAATATTCTGTATGATTTGCATTAGAAACATTGAAAGATGCGAAGTAAACTGGATATAAGGCTAATATTTGGTAGTCTTATAAATAATCTGATTATTTTATATTGACTGAAGTATAACATTTAAACTTGTATACCAGAAACAAGCAGAGTTATGTGGTCAGATTTGTCTGCTTCATCTTGCAATTTCTCTGCTGGCCTCTTTGTTTGTGTGTGTTGTGCATGCATGCATGCATGCTTATACTCAGGAAAGATAGAGCAAGGTATGTATGTATGTATGTATGTATGTATGTATGTATGTATGTATGCATGCATGTATGTATGTATGTATGTATTTATGTATGTATATTCTTGACCTGTCTTCAAGAGACCTTTCATCCCATTTAATTACTTGAAGATTATACATTTCTGGAATTTTCCTTCCAAAGGTTCTGTTGGAATTTATTTCAAATCCAAATGAAAGTAGATTCTTTCTCTGGGTCTCTCCCTCTCTCTTTCAAAAAGAAAAAGAATGCACAATAAATGCAATACATGAATTGTTTTGCAAGCTATTGGTTCTGAAATATTTACAATTGATTGCATTAAAGGAACATCCATCTGTCTTGCGCATCACTTCTGAATGTTAAGACACACAGAGATTCCAAACACAAACAAAAGAATGGGGTGGGGAAATAAACCATTCAGAGGAGGTTTATATAAAAGCATTGTTAATAGTTGCTACCATGTGCAAGGAGCAATCAGTTGCTCTCAGATCTATATATCACAAATTTTTGACTCATATTGTTTACCTTTACAAATAGCAACAAATGGAAAGTCAAACTATGCAAGTTGTCTATCCTGCATTAATTTTTCTATCATTGCCTGGCAGAATAAAACAGACTATATAAGAAAGGATGAAATGAATAGGATTATATAATCAAAGCATACCTGAGACAGAATAGTTTAAATGATCATTCAAATCTTTAGAAGCTATATTTTTAATGTTTTTTCTAACTGTTCCCAAGAAACTATGAAATCTCATGGTTACTACTGGGCATTTAACTTTTACTTGCAAGTTCTGAAGAGGGAACAGGTGCCAGATTATTCCCCTGGCATTGTGGAAAGCATAGATTCAAACTGCTGCTGAACACCAATTCTCTGATAGCCATGGTTCTCTCTCTCTCTCTCTCTCTCTCTCTCTCTCTCTCTCTCTCTCTCTCTCTCTCTCTCCCTCCCTCCCTCCCTCCCTCCCTCCCTCCCTCCCTTCCTCCCTTTCTCTCTCAGACTATCTTACTTTGCAGGGCTGCAGGAGGAGGTGAGGTTAGCAACTGCTGTTGTAAGCCCACTAAATAACATTTGGAATACAAATCTGGAGAAACTATTGATTCTATGCCAACGTTGAAATGCAAGAAACATCTGATTATATTCTCTGCATCAAGGGTGTCAAACATTGGTTTCATTGAGGGCTGCATCAGGGTTGTGTTTGACCTTAGGGGGCTGGAGTGGGCATGGCCAGGGTGGGTATGGCCAGCTCAGTGTCACTTGTATTAAGGGCGCCTATGGTGGGCTGACCACTCTTCCAGAGAAAATGGGCTTGCAAGCACCATTTTCGCTGGCAGAGGCACTACGGACCAGTTCTTAACTGTTTCCAGGGTGGCCCCGCAGGCCAGATCTAAGCACCCCATGAGCCAGATCCAGTACCCGGATCTTCAATTTGACACCCCTGCTCTACATCCAAACAGTAGCAAACTGATTGGGCAACCAAATTCCTATAGTCATAAATAAAGGGAACACCATCCATTGTCTACCACAAGTGTGAGTAATTAGATGTTTTCACTTTTTTCTCCTTTTTTTCAGTTTTAGATTTCAAATATTGTGGTTTGGAAAAACCCAAATCAATCATTTCTTCCACCAAGGAAACATTGGCGGGTTAAAATCCTTTTGTTCCCCAAACCCCTGGCTCCCTCCTCCATCGACTAGAGAAGGTCTTCAACACAGATTTGGAGGAATGAGGTCTGCAGACTGACAAATTCCTGTTGAATGAGTAGAAATTTTCTGATGTAACTTGAATTTCTTAACCGGATGTTCTGTTAAAGCAGCATTTCCTCCTAGAGGCTAAAATCAATGGTTTAGTTAAACTTGCTTATCCTCTTGTTGCAATATAATTGATAGGATAATTTTCAAAAGGGCTGTATTTCTGTTACATCTGGGATGTGATACTAACTATTTCTGAAAAAATATTAAGAGAGGTAACCTTAAAATCAGGCCTTTATACCCAGAGCACACAAACATCTTGCAAACATATACAGATATCGAATAAGCTCAGCCTTATATATATTTGCCACAGCTGAGTTCTCTACAGACAACAGCCTGCATCACAAAATCACCACACGTAGCTCAACATAATTTGTCCCAATTAGCACTCTCTCTTCTGGAAAAGCCTGTGGCGGATGCAATAGAAAGATCCCTAGAGGAAAGTGGTCCATCTAGGTAGACTTGAGAGCACTGACAGATCTCTCTGTGAGTGTGTGAGAAAGAGAGAGAAAGAAAGAGAAGGGAGTAGATATTCATAAAACATTCCCCTCTTCTTATCACTAGCTCAGGGGCATGTCTGTGTCTTAAAGCAAACATCCGTTAAGCTGCTGCTGTTTTTTTTTTGTTTTTTTTTACTGAGCAAGAAAAATAAAGTCATAGTAAATATTAAATACTTCTACTTACTTCACATTGCAAATGTAAAGAGTCAGAACCAAGCAAGAATACAAACCTGGGGGAAAAAATCCATCCTGAGAAGACAAATTGCCTTTTTAGTTTTAAATTTCAAAGAGAGTTAGGGGTCATTATAGATGTTTTCCAAAATTCCCAACTGTAGTTGTTTCAATAAAGCAGAATATAAAGCTTTTGCCTTAGAGAAGAGTAGCTCAGAAAAAGCTAATGGAGCCAGTCTACTCAAAAGCACTGATTTTCAGACTTAATATCTGAATATCAACTTTAATATCTATGAACTTCAACTCCTAGGATTCCCCAGATTTCCTTCACCTTTCAAGTCCAGTGAGAACCTTATGTGGATCAATGGATATTATTATTATATAAGAGCTATGGTGGCACAGGGGTTAGAATGCAATACGGCAGGCTAACTCTGCCTATAGCCAGGAGCTCGATCCTGACCAGCTCAAGGTTGACTCAGTCTTCCATCCTTCTGAGGTTGCTAAAATGAGAATCCAGATTGTTGGGAAAATATGCTGACTCTGTAAACCTTTTAGAGAGGGCTATAAAGCACTGTGAAGTGAGATATAAGTCTATGTGCTGTTGCTATGTACAAATGTGCTTCAGGTAATAGATTAAGAAAAATATTTTGTGGTTGTCATATCAGGACCCCAAGTCACTGTTGGCTTGGGTTGTACTTGTCCATTTTTAAAAATGCCTTTATCCTGTGGAGTTACCAAAAAAATGTATACGTACCACTGATCTGCCAGCCACCTTAGAAAACATTTCTAATCTGTCCTGGTTTTATTTATATTATTCATCTTTTGCAAAATATACAGCTGCCCATTAATCACTTCAGAATAATTTGAACCCCTGTATAACAGAGAATTTCTAACTGTTTTGGCCTCATACTGGTGTGTGTGTGTTTTATATTTACCTGGGAGTCAGTCTTCAGAGGCAAATTTTTCCAGGAGAATAATTTTCATTATGCATTTGGTGCATGAAGTTTATGGCATGAAGAAAAGCCTTACCAATGGAGTTATCTTTTGTTTATTCCCAAAATAGACAAAAAAGTCAAATAAAAGGTTATTTATTTTATTACATGATTGCATTTTAATAGCTAAGTTAGTATGAGCAATTCAGCAGCTCCATTTGGGATTTATTATAATTTCTTTAGTGCTGAAGGAAGAATATTGTTTGGCCCCGTAAGTAAAAATTCTGAGAACTTCCACAAAGGAAGTGGAATACTAAAACTTCAGTATACAATATAAATAAATGTTTTAGAAAATGTAATGAATGTGTAAGTTTGACACTTGACAGCTCTAGAGATCTCAACCATGGCTGTGGATAAGTGTCATCTTTGAGTATCAATTATTCATTAGACATGAATTGACTTAAGAAAACATACAACCAGCCTTTTAGAGATGTTCATAGATTACAAGGGCATCTAACCACAGCATGGAATATGCTGCAAAAACCTATTGTCCTTTCCGTTTAATGATGATCCCACAGAATCTTATCTGGAACATAATTGATCAGCAGTTCCATTCATAATAGATGCAAGCAGTCATCTGGGAAATTCTATTTTATGTATGTACACACATATGCATACAGTGTGTATGTGTGTATGTGTATACATGCATAAAATGAACTATAAAAGTAAGTATGAAAAGAGAGTGACACATTTTATCACATTCACCATCTTTTATCTTTTTTTAATTCATTTAAATGTAATTTATTAGATTGTTTTGAGCCAGCCGGGGTTTTGGGAGTCGAATGGCATACATGTTTAATAAATTATTATTATTATACAATTGTATCACAGCGGCCAGTTGTTTCGCCGGATTTGGTATTGGTTACTAGTCGGGCCTCACCCAGGGGCCTAGAACGTCGTAACGTATTTTCGTAGTATGCGTGCAGATCCAAGCAGTGCGGCTTTTTGCATTTGACTGATGGTGATTTTGTCAATTTTTAACTGTTTTAAATGTAATTCCAGTGCTTTTGGAATAGCATTCAGTGTGCCAATTACCACTGGAATTACCACTGCTGGTTTGTGCCATAGTCGTTGAATTTCGATTTAAGTACTGGTATTTTGCGATTTTTTCATGTTCCTTCTCGGCGACCCTGCTATCACCTGGTATTGCGATGTCTATGATTGTGACCTTATTTTTCTCAACCAGTGTGATGTCTGGTGTATTATGCGCCAGTATTTTGTCTGTTTGTATGCGAAAATCCCACAAGATCTTGACCATCTGATTTTCAGTGACTTTTTCAGGCTGATGTTCCCACCAGTTTGTTGCTGTTTTAATATTATAATTTTTGCACAAATTCCAATGAATCATTTGTGCTACTGAATTGTGCCGCAATTTGTAATCAGTCTGTGCGATTTTTTTACAGCAGCTGAGTATGTGATCAACAATTTCATCAGCTTCTTTGCAAAGTCTGCATGGGGCATCATCAGAGGATTTTTCGATTTTGGCCTTAATGGCATTTGTGCGGATAGCTTGTTCTTGCGCAGCCAGGATTAGTGACTCTGTTTCTTTCTTTAATGTACCTGTTGTTAACCATAACCAAGTATGTTCACTGTCCACTTTATCTTTTATTTTTTCCAGAAATTGGCCATGCAGTGCTTTGTTCTGCCAACTCTCCATTCTTGATTTTATCACATCTTTTCTGTATTCTTGTTTCGTTTGTTTGGCCTTCAGTAGATTTTTGTTCTTTACTTCGATTAATAGATGTTCTTGACTTTCTTTTAAATAATCAGCCAGTGCATGTTTTTCCTCTTCAACTGTTTGCTTCACTTGTAATAATCCTCTGCCACCTGATTTTCGGGGCAGATATAATCTATCAGTATCACCACGTGGATGTAAACTGTAGTGCATTGTCATTAGTTTCCTGGTTTTTTGGTCCAAAATGTCCAAATTAGCTTGTGTCCAGTTAACTATACCAGCTGTGTATCTTATAACTGGTATTGCCCAGGTATTTATGGCCTTGATTGTATTTCCACCATTCAATTTAGATTTCAAAATTTTCCTAACTCTGTTGGTGTACTCTCGCCTGACAATAGTTTTTGCTTCTCCATGCTTGATGTTATCCAACTGCAGAATACCTAAGTATTTGTAGGCTTCATTTTCATTGCATTTAATTAGTTGGCCATTGGGCATTTCAATTCCCTCACATGCAGTGATTTTGCTCCTTTTTATGGATACAGTGGCACATTTTTCCATGCCAAACTGCATTGAAATATTGGTGCTGAATACTTGGACTGTATTTGTCAATGATTGGATTTCTATTTCTGACTTTCCATAGAGTTTCATATCATCCATATATAGTAAATGCGAAATTGGCTTTTTGGTAGCCTAATTTCATTTTTTTTTAAGATTACTGATAGTGGGATCATTGTGATGATGAAGAGAAGAGGTGAAAGTGAATCACCCTGGAAAATTCCTCACTTGATATTAACCATTCTGTTGATCTGGTTAACTGGTTCTAGTGGTGGTGGTGTTATTTCCTCCCCGAGAGCTTCTTCTGGGAGTTCTACTATAATGACTTTAGTTGTGTCTTGAATATCAGTTATTTCCGCTTGTGATATTGTTTTTTGCTATTTGCTATTTTCCTGAAGTTCAACTTCACTAAACACTTTATTCCGTATAATAAATCGCCTTTGATCTGCTAGTCATTGTTCACTAACATTTGAATCTGGATATTGTTCTTTCCATAATTCATACATTCACTTTAAATAACCTCTTTTTTCTGGCTCTGAGTTGTAGTAACAGGCCATTATGGCACGTTTTTCATCTGCACTATATTTTTGTCATTTTGTTGTTTGGTCCACTTGTAGCCCACTTGTCGACGGATGTCCAGGGACCCCAACATCCACCGTGGCCCTTGTTAACCCGCGTGATGACCGATGCAGCATAAAATTTTTATTCATTTTTTTCACCATATTGTATGGGTTGGCTGGGTTTTTTATGGGGCCAGTTGCCAACCTGACCCCAACCCTCCTCCTTTCTCATCCAGGCTTGGGACCGGCAATGGCAGAGGAGTTGTTGTTGTTGTTGTTGTTGTTGTTGTTGTTGTTATTATTATTATTATACAATTGTATCACAGCGGCCAGTTGTTTCGCCGGATTTGGCATTGGTTACTAGTTGGGCCCCACCCAGGGGCCTAGGACGTTGTAACGTATTTTCGCAATATGCGTGCAGATCCAAGCAGTGCGGCTTTTTGCATTTGACTGATGGTGTTTTAATAATAATAAGCCTGGATGAAATGAAATTAGGCTACCAAACAGCCAAAGAAGCTGAAAAAATTTCGCATTTACTATATATGGATGATTTGAAACTCTATGGAAAGTCAGAAATAGAAATCCAATCATTGACAAACACAGTCCGAGTATTCAGCACCGATATTTCAATGCAGTTTGGCATGGAAAAATGCACCACTGTATCCATAAAAAGAGGCAAAATCACGGTACACCCACAATCGCTCTTGCGGCTGCGTTCTGGACCAGCTAAAGTCTTCCAACACTCTTTGGGTTTGCTTCCTTTCAGTCTTAAACATTACATTTACACATGTGAATAGCAAACCTGGACAATGTTCTACCTAACAGCTTGGTGTCCTTTAGTAGTTAGCCACAGAGCTGCTCATGTTGAAGAAATGAATCTGTGTCTGTGGTAGATGCTTCTACTGAGAGATACAGTTTAATATGTATCGAGCGCAGCATAAATTCCTCATTAACCTTTACAGCCATCTGGAGAAAGAGCTGCTGCTTATATCACAACAGATCACATCAGTGACAATGACTGTAACCTAAAATGCTGCATTTTATCAGATAGTGGAGAAGTTGGTGCCAAGGCAGTCAGACTCCTGAGCTATTAAATTACTAATTGGAGCATACAAAAAGTAGCTACATTGGATTATCCATGCACAGGTTTTAAAGGCTTGAAATATATCACTGTAAAATAACTGAGTAATAATTACTCAGCCAGAGTTTCAAGAAGATACACTTCCATTCAGGAAAATGATATTGTCTCCATTGTCTAATTTTTATACCCCCTGATATAATACCAAGCATTGCTTCCAAATTTCCAAGGCTACTAACTTGACCCATTTGCATGTAAATTCACAACTACTTTATTTTAAAGTCAGCCACATTAAAATTGTATATTGAAAAAAATAGTGTCAAAGATTCCCTGTCCAGTCATCTCCAACTCTAGGGCGTGGCATTTATCTGGGGACTTGATAAAGCAGTGAGATGAAGGCTGCTTGCTTGCTTACAGTGTCAACGTCTAAAGCGTTTCTATGACTACTATCAACTTGAGGAGGAGGGGAAATGCCATGCATACTTTTGGCTAGAGTAAAAGTCTCATATTTCTGTGCTGGGATGTGAATGTGCATGTCCTGAATCCTGCAATAATGTCCTGTTGGAGAATGTGATTAATGACCTCAACCAGAGAGGAGGAGACCCAGGCATAAAGTTCAGATGCCATTAAGTGGGATTTAGTTTCAGCTCCACAGAAGTCCATGCCAAGATGTTAGTCCTAATAAATGAATGGGGGGGGGGGTTGAACATTGTCTGGAGGCTCGTAAATTAATTAGGCCAACTCTAGGAAACTTCACAGAGAGCCAAAACTTTCTCGCCGAACTAGGGGTGAAGAAGATGGCCAGACATATCAGGCGCAAGCATACAGAGGCTGACAGGAGGTTGGAGGAGTAGGGCTGAATGACTCGCCCCAATTCAGAGGAAAGTTTGACGGAGGCTCAGATCAGCTAGCCCTATTCCTTGATTCAGCTGATATCCACCTAGAATGCTATGATCACCTCTACCAATCCTCCAGAACCATGGTGAATGCCATCGCAGAGGGTCTAGAGGGAGAAGCAAGGGAATGGCTAGCAGTCCTCCACAAGAGGCGAGCTCCCCAACTGCAAGACATAGATGACTTCCTGCAACTGCTAGAGGCCAGGTTTGAAGAGGGGGAGGAGGGGGACCCATATGCGGAAGAGGCAAACTAAAGCAGAGGGGCCGCCCCATCAAAGAGCACATCCGTGAATTTAGGAGGGTCATAGGAAGGCTACCCCCTTTACCAGAGTGACTGCTGGTGCATTTCTTTAGAACAAGCCTGGACAAGCAAATTGCCCAGGTAACCGCATACCACGACATCCCAAATCAACTCTCTGAGTGGTTCCAGGTAGCAACAAAAGTCGACAGCGGGCTGCGTGCCAATGACATGAGAAAGCAACCCAATACAAAATAAAGAAGTCAACCTGACCTGAAACCACCCAGCCAGAGGAAACTACAGCACTACAGCAGGCTCTGAGACCAGCCCTCCCTTGAAGTCTGCTGAAATGCTACAGATGCAGGGGGATGGGCCACATGGCAGCTGCATGCCCAACCCCAGCCCCAAAACCAAGGCCAGACCCACCACCCAGGGCACGACCAGAACAAGGTCCCAAACGGACCACCAATAGGTCCAGGAAAACCCTCCAGGCTGCAGACACCCCTTCCACCCCAGGCAAAAGTGGTGGAACCACAGGTGACAACAACCAGCTGCCTGAACCATATGGCAGTGAGGACAAGGGAGAAAATGACCCAATGGTGAGAGAACCAATTCACCCTTTCCTTTTCCCAATACGCCTCACAGCCCCAAAAACAGGAAACCAAGGGAAATTTCAAGCCCTAATAGACTCAGGCTGCACAAGGTGCTTGACCACAGTCCCGAAACTGGGGATCAGAACAAAAAGACTGGCCCACCCAATCCGGTTCGAGCAGGTCAATGGGTCCCTAATGGGAGGAGCCTATGCCACCCACCTTACTGAACCAGTGAGGCTAGAGCTAGCGGATCACTGGGAAGTAATTCAATTCATAATATCCCCCCAAAATGACAGACACAGTCATACTGGGAATTTCCTGGCTAGACAAGTGGGGACCTACCATCTGGTGGCAAGGGGGTACCCGTAGACTTAGGACATCAAGGGGTCCCCAACCTCTCCCACACCAGCAAACAGAGACACTACCCATGCTGGAAACCCCCAAAAGAGCCCACAAGAACAAGTGGCAACCACATCTGACAAAACCCCAGAGGTCAAACTGATTCTGATGGAACATCAGGACCTCACAGAAGTATTCAGCGAGGTCAAGTGCGATGTTCTGCCTCCCCACCGGGAGACAGACTGTGCCATCGAAATCATCCCCAGGGCAAAACTGCCCAAGCCCAAACTGTACGCCATGACATCCTGGGAAATACAAGAGATGCGCAAATACATAGGCAAAAACCTAGCAAAGGGGTTCATTGAGCCAGCCAAGCCATGGGTCTCAGCGCCAGTCCACTTCAAAGAAAGAAAAGATGGAACTATGAGGTTGGGTGGACTTCGAGGGATAAATGGGATGTGCATACACAACCTATACCCTCTCCCCAACTCCCCCTCATGAAGGACATGCTATCTCATCTGGCCAAGGGAAAAGTCTTCACCAAACTAGACCTCAGAGAAGCACACTACCGAGTACATATCAGAGAGGGAGATGAGTGGAAAACAGTGTTCAACTGCCTTCTAGGGAGCTTTCAATTCAAAGTGATGCCTTTCAGGCTGCAGGGGGCCCCAGAGGTATTCCTGCAGTTAATAAACGAAGTATTACACGAGCACCTCTACAAGGGGTTCCTCCTCTACCTAGATGACATCCTTATCTACACTGAAACCATGGATGACCACATACCCCTGGTTCGCCAAGTACTGAAAAAACTTCTGGCAGCCAACCTGTACGTCAAGGTATCAAAATGTGAATTCCAACGTGCACGGTTAGACTACCTGGGTTACCAAGTGTCAAATGAGGGAATAGAGATGGACCCAGCCAAAGTGCAAGCCATCTTAGGCTGGCAACCCCCTCGCATCCGCAGACAACTACAAAGTTTCCTAGGTTTCACAAATTTCTACAGGCAATTCATCCCCTCCTTTGCAAAAATCGCCAAACACCTAACAGATCTCCTGAAGACAGGGAGCCCAGGAATGAAACCCCATCCGGGACAACCCCTACAGTGGGACCTAAACTGCCAAGAGGCATTCGAAAGAAATGTTTGCAAAGTAGTCGGTGCTGAAGCATCCTGACCCCAAGCAGCCTTTTGTGATCCAGGCAGACGACAGCAATGGCAGTGGGAGCAGTCCTATTCCAAAGAAACAACCAAGGAAACTTCCAACCCTGCGCCTACACCTCCTGCAAGCTCACAGACACGGAGAGATGATAGGCCGCGTGGGAAAAGGAGGCTTTCGCATTGAGATGGGCACTGATAACCTGGAGACACCTGTTGGAAGGGGGGCAGAAATTGTCTGGACTGACCACAAAAATCTAGAGGTGCTTAGGGCCCCATGGAAGCTATCACCCAAACAAGTCCAATGGGGTCAATATTTCAACTGTTTTGATTTTGTTTTAAAGCACATTCCAGGGGGCAGGAACTTTCTAGCTGATGCACCCTCCCGCATGCCTCAGTACAAATGTGAACGGGAACACATAGTGGATGCCATCATTCCCTATACCCAAACCGCTGCCCAAGTGACCACCAGATGGCAACGCCACGACCAACAAGACCAACTTGCAAATGACCTAACTACGAGGCTCAAAACTGAACTGCTAGCAGACCCCTGGTTTCAAAACAATCAACACATCTTGACAAAGAGATATGTCCTTGCATGGAAGGGGACAAAACTCTATGTCCCAGAATCCCTACATACCCTAATTCTCCAGAGGAGTCATGATGCCAAACCAGCAGGCCACTTAGGGTTCCTAAAGACTTTACACTTAGTCCGGAGGCAATTCTGGTGGCCTGGCATAAAAAAAAATGTAGATAGTTACGTGAAAAGTTGCACCATCTGCGCCACAATGAAGAGACGACCAGGAAAAACCCCTGGACTACTGCAAACAGTAGCAGAGCCAACGAGGCCATGGGAGGAGATCACAATGGACTTTATAATAGAGTTGCCAAAAAGTGGGGGAAACACGGTTATTTGGACCGTAGTAGACCTGTTCTCCAAACAGGCACACTTCATACCCTGCAGCGGACTACCCTCGGCTCACAAGCTGGATAAACTGTTCATGAAGCATATCTACTGACTGCATGAAGTACCTCGAAGAATTATCTCAGACAGAGGGGTCCACTTCATGGCTAAGTTCTGGAGGGAGTTCCTGCGGTCCATTGGATCATCTCAGAGTCTTAGTTCAGCTTTTCATCCGAGCACCAATGGGGCAGCAGAGAGACTGAACGCCATGGTGGAGCATGAGGTCATGTACAAGAATGCTGTTCACAGTAGCACAGGACTCACACCATTCAAAATAGTGAGCAGTATGGACTTCATCCCAATGCCTGAGTATCCAAGGGATTCCCCCTCCTCAGTCAGCTTGGCTGACTGGATGTCGATGCTGAAAGCGACCTGGGAAAATGTCAAAAAGGCACTGGCTAAAGCGGCACATACATATAAGAAACAGGCAGACAAACACCAAGCTCCACAACGGCCATTCCAGGTGGGAGAGAAGATTTACCTATTTACAAAATATTTGAGATTAAAACTCCTAGCAAGAAATTAGGGGCGAAGTTTATGGGACCATTCCCCATAGTAAAGATCATCAACCCAGTTACAGTGCAATTGAAACTGCCTTGATTGTTGGGGAAGATACACCCAGCATTTCATAGCAGCCTCTTAAAACCCGTGATTGGATCCACTCTGAAACTACTACCCTGGGAGCCCCTATGACCATAGGGCGCCAAACCCATTATGAAGTTCAGCGTATCCTTGATTCAAGTGGAAGGGCTACCCCTTATCAGAGGCATCTTGGGTGAAAAGTAGAAATATCCAGGCTGATCGCCTTATAGCAAAATTCCATGCAGAAAATCCAAGCAAGTCTGGGGGAAGGACACATCCCTAAGTTATACACCTGTACTCAAATTGCTTTGTTTTACACAGGTCACTTTCAGGAAGTGAGGGGAGCCGGATGTCAACATCTAAAGTGTTTCCATGACTACTATCAACTTGAGGAGGGGGGGGGAATGCCATGTATACCTTTGGCCAGAGTAAAAGTCTCATATTTCTGTGCTGGGATGTGAATGTGCATGTCCTGAACCCTGCCATAACGTCCTGTTGGAGAATGTGATTAATGACCTCAACCAGAGGGGGGGGGACATAGGGGTAAAGTTCAGACGCCATTAAGTGGGATTTAGTGTCGGCTCTATGGAAGTCTGTGCCAAGATGTTAGTCCTAATAAATGAATGGGGGGGGGGGGTTGAACATTGTCTGGAGGCTCGTAAATTAATTAGGCTGACTCTTGGAAACTTCACAGAGGGAGTATCTTGATCAGGCCACCCTTGCTGATGAGGGCCCATCATGCCACCCAAAAGAGAGTGGAGGGTTTTGGATTTTATACAGAGGCAAAATGAAAATAAAATAACCAAATGCAGTCAAAGGCTCTTGTAATATATTTTCCAATTCCTTGACACATTGTAGTTGAATTCCTCTACCTCTACTTTCTATATTCTTCCGTGATGGGTGATGGAGCAATGATTTTGTAGCCCAATCCTCAAATAGAACTTCTAAAAGAATCAGAACAACAAAACTAGTAGAATGGAATGGAATGGAATTCTTTATTGGCTAAGTGTGATTGGACACAGAAGGAATTTGTCTTTGGTGCATATGCTCTCAAGTGTGCATAAGGAGAATAAAACACATTCATCAAGAATAAAAAGATACAACATTTAGTGATAGTCAAGGTTACTAATAAGCTATCAAATCATACTAGGAAACAAATAAAAACAATATAAATTGAAAGATACAAGCAACATGGTTATAGTCATAAGTGAGGAGAGATAGATACTAGGAAGGAAGAGAAGAATAATAGTAATGCAGTCTTAGTAAATTATTGACAGTGTTGTGGGAATTAGTTGTTAAGCAGAGTGATGGCATTTGGGAAAAAAACCTCAGAGCTAGGCCAGCAGATACAGTATGGCAAACCTTTCCTTTCACAGAAAGGACAGGACTTCCAAGATGCTAACACAGCTACCTGTAGCCCTTGACTTATGACCAGTGACTTAGTGATCATTCAAAGTTACAACAAACTTCCCCAAGGCTACTTATGACCTGTTTCCAAAGTCCAACAGCTGCCCAACCTCCCATGATCCTCTGACCGCATTTTGGACACTTGGCAACTGGACCTTATTTATGGCCGTTTCAACATCCTATAGTCCTATGATCACAATTTACGACATTTTTGCTGAAAAACGAGCATTTTCTTTTGGGTTTTGGCAAAAATGCCTCATAGTGAGCACTGGTTTGCATAAAAACTGTGGCCCTCGCTTTATAATCACAGCATTCATTTAACAACCACTACATAAAGATAATAAAGTCAGGTCCAGTCACACAATGCTCCAGTTTATGACTGTCATGACTTATGAAAGTACAGGTAGCCCAAAACTTACGTTGCAAAGCAAGGCAGTTATTAGGTGAGTATTCCCCCATTTTACAACCTTGGCCATCATTGCAGTTATTAAGTGAATGATGCGGTCATTAAGGAAATCTGGCTTCCCCATTGACTTTGCTTGTCAATGAAGCCCCCTGGGAAAGTTACAAATGCTGATCACATGAGTCTAGGACAGTGCAACTGTCATAGTACATGCCAGTTGCCAGGAGCTCGAATTTTGATCATGTAACACAAGGATGCTGCAATGGTTGTGTGAAAAATGGCCATAAGTCATTTTCTTCAGTAATATATTTTAGGATGGTCACTAAACAAATGGTTGTAAGTCAAGGAATACCTGTAATGGTCAGGCTCCATTATGATTTAGGAGCACTGTATGGGCAATCATGCTTCTCACTATAGATGAAAAGCATGTCTCATATATATGGGGTAGGGCCTTCTTGACCTGGTGGCCAGAAACTTCCAATCCTTGGATTAGGAAAATAAATTAACAAATGTGAAGACATCAGGCATTTAATTCAGGATGCTCTTTAAATGATTCTCCTGACTCCTCATTTTTGTGGATGGATTTCCTTGGTAGAAGACACAATTCAGATATCTGTC
The DNA here is from genome assembly GCF_051295495.1 of Thamnophis sirtalis. NCBI lineage: Eukaryota > Metazoa > Chordata > Lepidosauria > Squamata > Natricidae > Thamnophis > Thamnophis sirtalis. The sequence continues at coordinate 84,089,691 of NW_028261383.1, forward strand.
CTTAAAGCTCTGAAAGTGATATGGGAATATTGGTGTTGGTTTGCTCATCCTGTTCCCCTAACACAAATATAATCTCACCACTTTTCACAAAGTCTTAACAGGGCTATACAGATATGTCTAACAATGAAATAGAAATGCATGTGAAGAGAAAGTTTCCAAGTTCAAAACAAATTTTCAAGGTCATGCCAGTATTACTAATTGGGACCAGAACAATCCAAGTGGATGACAGTAGTGTTATTGGTCAAAATGGTCTGAACAATTTATAGCCTAGCAGTTTCATTCTGAACCAGTTGAAGTTTCCAGACAATCTTCAAAGACTGCCACACACAGAGTATATTACATAATCAAATATGCTTGTTACGAGAAGATGAATTATTGTGGCTAGTTCATTCTGACACAGCTGGTGAACTAGCTTCCACTGGGAAAAAATGCATTTTTAAATACAGCTACCACCTGAGCATTAGGATCCAAGAATCCTTGAATATTGCAAGGCTGAATCTTGAATGTTGTAAGTCTAAGTCTGGTGATGAGAGGACGGAGCAGAACTCAAATTGTAAAAATTAATAATACTGAGATAATGAACTGAAGCCCTCAGGAAAAAAAAAAGTCAACATAGGTGCTACTTATTTCCCTTAGTTGGAAAGTACCCTAATCTTGAATGAGCAATCCAACATTATTTCCAAACAGCCCTAATTCATTACCAATTGTCTGATTGACTATGTCCATCAAGTTGATGTCAGCTTTTACCGTTCACATAGACCTTCTCCATGATGATCTATGTTCTGGTCCTTTAGATTTTCAGTTGTGGTCTTGTCACCATTGCAATTGAGTTTGTTCATCTTGCTGTTAGTTGTCCTCTTCTATTCCTTCCACCTTTTTCAACATTATAAACTTCTCAAGAGAGCTAGGTCTGCGCATTATATACATAAAAGATGATAATTTGAATTTGACATTTGTGCCTTGGATGAAACTCTTTATTATTTTAGTAAATGCCTACTATCACAATTTTGGAAAAATCTTGGATTTTATTATATGTTTGGTGGGTGATTATTGTTGTGGCCTGCCAGCGGCCAGAAGAGCTAGAGGCAGACTCAGACAGTGAGGAGGTTGGGAGGAACATGGGCCAGACTTGGGGTCTGGGGAAAAGACTGATGACTGATCTGCATCGGAGGCAGAGTGGGTGCCTGGGCTGTTCGACAGTTATCAGCTGCACTGATATCTGGAGTCAGATATCAGTGGGGCAGAAGAACAGCTGGAACCTGTTCCCAATATACACATGTGCAGAACTGCCAGGAGAAGGGAACAGTTAAGGAACAAGGGCCAACTCAGGAGTAAATGCACAGGTGGACAGTGAATGGCCCCTCTCATAGGAAATAAAGAAGAGTGAAAGGGGAGAGGAGTTTTCAGGAGACAATTAGTTCAATTCATCAGGGTGAAAATCATGACTTCTTGCCAAATAATTGCTGCTACAATGTGGAGTTCAGAAGATATCGGCCTGGCAACTCTCCAAGCATGATAAAGGTCTGTAGTTGTGAAATCTTATGAAAGGCTGTTTGCTGGGACTTTGCTGGAAAGGAATTCCCTTTAACCTAAATAAAAGTGGTTTTATCGGAATGATCTTGGGAAGCCTAGCTCAGAACAACTAAATTTATAGACTATTCAGGTAGTAATCTATTGTATCCCTCTATCACAGAGAAACAAAAGTCTTGCCTGGAAAATAACATCCTTTATGATGAATAGATATATAAAGGAAACCCTGATTATCTCTTTTGGAAGAAAAAATAAATTTCCTAATGAAAACATTAGTTGTTTTATTACTTATGTTCTACTGAATGGGGTAGATTGTTCCAGGTCAGGGGTCAGCAACCTTAAACACTCAAAGAGCCACAAAGTTCCTAACCATTCAATTCTGGAGCCGACCGAAATTCTGATTTCCCCACCATTGAGTCTCCTCCTAGCACTGCATCCTTTTTCCAACCGGAAGTCCAATTCCCCCACCATAGAGTATCCTCCTAGCATGATGTCCTTTTCCCTTTTACTAACTGGTGATAGGGAGCTGTAGCAGAGGGATGAAAGAGCCAATGAGGCTCCATAGCTGTGGATTGCTGACCCTTGTTCAAGATTCACATACCTCTGACTATTAGAACAGTACAAGAGGATTCTTGCTTTGTTTTGCAGAAGATATTGCCACATGACACTCTTTGGGCAATCCAAGCACATTGGCCCCAGCTCAACAATTTCTTGAGGTAGCACTGAGTCCTGCTGTGTGAGTCACCTTGCAACATCAAAATGGACACGTCCCCTTGAGTCAAAACATCTGTTTGAGGCAGATCAACATTGATTCCCACACTCTTACTCATAATTTCAGTACTAAGACTGGGCTGCACTTCCCTTAATAGGTGAAAATGTTATTTACCCTATATTGCCAAAAGTTTCAGCAGCCTGCAAATGATTTTCAGCAAATTTATGATAGTTATTTGGAACACAGAAGGAAAAGCAAACATATCTAGTAACTTTCTAATTCACTTCATTCACTGTGGCTAAAAAAAGGTGTGATGCAATCAAGGCCTACCAAGGAAAATCTGATTTCAATCCTGGCAGAACAATTACTTGTTTCAAAGGATACCAATAGAAATATCTTTTTTGAGCACATCTGTTATTTCTGCTTTTAATTTTCAGCCACCAGTTGTAATTTAGAATCTGTACTGTAAGCGCTTCATTCTGTGAACATGAATTATATAATTTGCCAAACTAAGACCTACCGCCAAAGTTTGTTTTATTAAGCAATCTGCAATGGGTAACCAATAGACTTTTTCTAACTCTTTCCAGAACATCATTCTCTGACGTTATAGAGTCTGAGAGAGTAAAATAACTTTGAACACATGAACTGGGTCATGGAGACCTTCTCATTCCTTCAGCTATGTTATGGATATCATATACTTTATGTAGTTACAATGTAAATGGAGGCATATGCATATACATTGACCCCATAGATGTTTATTTATTTTATTTACATTTCATATTTCTTAACTGCCCATCTCCCTTGGACTGACTTTAAAAAAGCAAAGGATAACTGGGAGAAAATTGGGATCCGCCAAGAGCATAAGTTTTGGCAGGATTAACCGCAAAATGTTCCCCATACGACTTTGGTGTTTACGTAAGGGATTTCTTCCATCTACCTCTGAAACCTCTTCTAATTGATGACTTCAGACTACTGTTCAAGTCAATCAACTCCAGTCCAGTCAAGTTAGTCTACTTTCCTGATTTGCAATGCTTTCAAATCCTGAAATATTTTAATTCTGCAGTACTTTACAGGGGGGAAAGGGGTGGTAAGTCAGACTAGGCAGTGGTATCCAAGATGGCTTTTTTTAAAAAAATGACTGTCCCAAAACTGCATGTCACAACTATGCTATAAATGAAATTTTAAGCAGGTAGTGTTGGTGTGCCTGGATAAAAATCTGCCTCTGGGCAACTTGTTTTTCTTAAACTATACTTATGGCCCTGACAATAAATGTTGAGAACTGCTGCTGCAGGGCAGCTTCTTAGAGGTATCAAATATGTATACTGTATATGAAAAAGTCTTGCAAATTAAATGACTGGGAACACCTAGTGTGAATATTCTATTCTATTCTATTCTACTCTACTCTACTCTACTCTACTCTACTCTACTCTACTCTACTCTACTCTACTATTCTGAAATTCTGCTAAAATATTAAAGAATCTATAAAGAGTTCCAGTTTGGTCTAGTGATTAAGTCACCAAGCAGGAAACCCAGAGATTGAATTATAGTCCTGTTTTAGACATGAAAGCTGGCTGGGTAATTTTGAGCCAATCTCTCCTTCTCTTTTTCTTTCGCCTTCTCTCTCTGAATTATTTTGGGGCTGGTTTTGATATATGCCCACGATATACAACATTTTAACATCTACCAAACCCAACCCAGTCTGGAAGAATTTTGGCATATGGCTATAGAAGAGACAGGTGAGTTGATGGTGAGTGGGTGAAACTTCATCTGTCATCTTCTGGCTAAAACTGCTCATCAAATATCCTTTGAAAAGGGGAGTCAATGATACTGTCCAATTGTCTCCCTCCATCACTAACCCAATTTCCTTCTGGGAGGCAAAATGAAAGCACCACTATGCATCCCTTCTGGTACCCGGCTTCGTAATGGAGATGAGCACCGCCCCCTAGAGCACATATGTGCGAGGGGAACCTTTACCTTTTTATTTTATGTAAAGTTATATTTCTTCAATCAAATTGGAAATGCATAGAAATGTCATAGCACAGCAAACTTTACTCTTTTCCTTTTGAAAAGAGGGAGGAGATAAATGATAGTAACCCCTGACATAAGAAAACTAGAAATAAAGGGATAAAGAAGGGATTTTTTTCTCTAAAAATAAAATATCAACTAACTGTGGAACATTTTGTTTAGCCTGATCTGTTCGGTTGAGTTAAGATCAACTTGAACATTATGGTCACAAAGATTTATGTTTACAAAGATATTGTTTATATATTTTTGTGGAAATAACTTGGGATGTTCTGCAAATAAAATGTCAAACTTTAAACATGGAATGAAAGCTCTTTCCACATCTGCTGGCTCTCTTACGTTTGATATTCACTGGAATGAATATTATTTTTTCTTGCATTGTTATTCTATTTTAAAATCATTCCAAAAGCAGCTCTTGTTTCTATCTATAAGGGCAAAACCCACCATGAATATTATTGATATCTTTAGCAGCAATGCATATATGCTGGCCTAACTGTTTGTGAAGTACATTCATTAGGTGAAAACATATGCTGAAGTGGAATTGGCACACAAAAGATTAGTTAAAGGTAAAGGTTCCCCTTGAACATATGTGCTAGTCATTCCCAACTCTAGGGGGCGATGCTCATCTCCATTTCAAAGCCAAAAAACCAGTGCTGTCCGAAGACGTCTCCGTGGTCATGTGGCCGACATGACTAAACACTAAAGGTGCACGGAACACTGTTACCTTCCCACCAAAGGTGATCCCTATTTTTCTACTTGCATTTTACGTGCTTTCAAACTGTTAGGTTGGCAGAAGCTGGGACAAGTAAAGGGAGCTCACTCTGTTATACGGCTAGGGATTTGAACCACTGAACTGCCAACCTTTCTGATCGACAAGCTCAGCATCTTAGCCACTGAACCACCTTACATAAAAGATTAGGACAAACTAAATATTAGTTTTTCTTTGTTCTGAAATGAGTATAACATTAATAACAGTGTTATAAATGTTGCAATTAAGTCTCTTACCTGCAAAAGTGTAAGATAATCCAATGTATAGTATAGATGTCTGATAGCAGCATTTAGTAACAGAAATATCGTAATTTCTGCATCCAACACCATCTTGGATGTTTTTTGTTAGGTTGCATGACAGGTAGATAGCTTCTGGTCTGTGTTCCTCTTTCCTTTTTTTTCCCTTGCTGCTCTTAACAGAACAGTGTATTTTAAAAAGGGGCGAGGAACTAATGGGTAGAATGAACAGAAATACATAAAAGGGAGGTGGAAGTGAAAGATAAATGGAAAAAGAAATCTTAATAAGGTACCTTTTGGGGAAGACTGCTGTATTAAATTAAAGTCATACATGGGTTTCAAAGGAAATCATATGTCGGCAGAATGGTGAGCCCACCTGACAATGCATGCTAACAGAATTGTAAGTGTAAAGGGTAATGCTTGTCAGCTCCTGACAGCTCTAAATGGCCTTTTAGTTCAGTACGCAGAGCTGTCATAAAAAAACATAAAAATGCATATGCAGACAGCTGAAACTGCTATGCACATCATTATCTGCAAATGGTATAAGTATCCTGAACAAAGGGCCTTCCAGTTTACGGACATGCATAAGACATTTTTTCTGCCTCTAGCCTTAAAACAAAGCGCTGTCAGGAAAACAAGATGCACTGCACTAGAACTGAGGGTTTGCTGTCAATCAGCAAGGTGCTACATTTGTACATATTTTTCTGACCTAGCATATGAGAAGAGCATCCTTAACAGATGTGTATTTAACTTCTGGCAGACACATCTGTTTCTTCTCTCTCCTTTTAAAGTAGAGTAGAACTGTTTTGTTGTGTATATGTTAATTTCTTTATATCTCAGCTTCTTATTTCAAAAGAACCCAGGCAGTTTGTCAAGTTCTTTATATGCCAACGGAACCAAGAGACCAAGATAATGTGCCAGGGGAGTGAAGGAGGGGCACTTCAACAGCTCTTTCCCTCAATTTGCTCAAGATGATTTTGAAAGACCATTAAATCAGAAGTGTGCGCAAAAGGATATTTCGATCACTGTGGTCTCAACTTATCCTTATAACTTATGTAGGGCCATCCGTTCTGGACTGCAAACTCTGAGCTACCAACAGATGGCAACAATGAGATCCAATATTAACTTTCTGCTGTCATCTAAAGGTTACTCGGAGTTTTGTAGCTCATTATTACATAAGAGAAGCATGATCATCTTTTGTTTTTGTTTCCAAAAAGGAAGGAAATAATGGGTATCTCCCTAATTCTGTACAGCTGCATGGTCCAGCTAAGCAACTATTATTCCCTATCATGGTGCTTGCAGACCTTAATTCTTCAAATACTTAGTTTTGCAATGAGTCCAAGTGTGTGTGAGAGAGAAATATTAAAAAGATGGAGGAGGAAGAGGGGGAGGAAGAGAAGAAGGGGGGAGGAGGAAGAGAGGGGAGGAGGAGGAGATTCTCAGTGATGAGATGCCATGGTCAACTCTCTCTCTGTAATCCTGTTTTCTTTCTGAACCCATGATATTTAATTATTTTATCTTTCTTCCCTTGAGAAACAAGAAAATAGTCATATGCAGAAACAATCTGATTTGGAGGATGCATGCACCAATGAGTTAAAAATGACCTCTTTCACATTTTAATACTTTTACAGGCCTGTTATCTCATCTGATAGGCTAGATGCTATATTTTTCCATAAATGCTCCATGTAGATGTCTCATTTGAAGTAAACATGGTGAGTAAAATAATGTGCCTTCTACTGGCAATCACAGTCCAGCCATCCAGCCATCCCAGATGCTTTTATCCTACTTCAATGAAGAAAAAAAGATCCGTGGTTCACAAATGCTACACTTGCAATAACATATCAAATTACATTAACATATCAAAAGCCCAATCACCTTAATAAGCAGAGTCCATCCTAAGTATACATGTCACAAACTCGTCAATCCCCAAATCCCCCGCCACCTTTTCACAAATTGTTAATGGAAATGACTTCTATATCTTTCCAGAATTCAGATTTTTTTAGAATGGAGAGAATTAATGTATTCCATCTGATTACAGCTGCAAAGGACACCACCCACTCCAGTTTTGATTCCTCAAATTGTTTATTATGAGCCAAATGACATCAATTCTGGAATTTTATGTCATCAGATGTGGTGATGGTTAGCAAATTTACATGGTTTTTAAAGAAGATGAGGCAAATTTTTGGGGCTGTCAGTGGCTATATTTGCTAAAATTATCACAATATCCTACTTGCAAGGAGGCATCCTTTGATGACTGAAAAGGCTGGACCAAATAACCTTTTGGTCTGTTCCAGTCAGGGTATTAAAATATATATTTGGCATGAACTGTGAGATCCAATGCACAACTTCAGACAGCTCTTTGAAGTGTACTAAGATAGATGGGTTACCAAAAAAGAAGCTTTGCCACTTGTATAAAAATGAAAGGTAAATACTAATTTTAATTCAGGGAAAATGTGTCTCAGCTGTTACAAGTTAGAAAACAATTGTTTATATAACTTTACCATACCTTGAAAGTGTAATCCAATGTACTGTAGAGTAGTAATCTGAAATGCTGTATCTGTTCTCTATGAAACTTTTTGTGTCAAACATCATTCCTTGTGGTTTTTATGCAGGACACTAACACATGTTTCTGGATTTAATTTAAAAAAGGTCATCAGTGTAGTTCTGGCAATGTTTTCACTTCAAACTGTTGTCCAATTTGAATGCTTCTGAGGTTAGAAAAACATTAAATAAGGATTCCTTTTTCTAATTAACAACAACTTAGGAATTCAATGCTTCATCCGAAAAAAATGGAAACAATAGGACCTGCTTCACACGAAAGAAGTATTGTGAATGTGAAAATGGGAGTTGCCAAGTTGTTCTAAAACTTAATGGAACAGCAGAATTAATACACACCCTCAGCAGTGAACTTGCTGAAATCAGAAATATCCTTTCTGCAATAATTACATATTATTTTTAATTTTTTTAGAAAAGATTACTTTAAGTTCATAGTTATTGAAGAACTTTTATTTTCTTTGCAAAAGCCATTCCTAGTCTTTAACTTAAAAGTCTATTTTCTTCCAAACCTTCAAGCGGTGACATTTGAAATAAAAACATTGCTGTTTTGTTACATTTCTTTCCATGGAATCCTCATATAATCTCCCTCCCAGAGAAGGATTCAGCCAGAATGAAACAAGGTGAATTTGACCTTCAGGAGGCAGAACATCTGGAAAGACAATTAAAGCCATCTGCACCCAAGACAAGCCGGTTACTCTGGTCCCATTCTATTTGGCTGCCTCCAAAGAACAAAAAGTGGGGTGGTGGTACTAATCTCGAGACACACATCCTTTTTTATAGTCTCTCTTCGGATCCATTTGAGATGTAAAACTATTGAAATCCTGGCCATATCGGTTCTTATCCTTTTCGCATTCCAAAGAGGTAGGTGGATACAGAGTCACTTAAAGATAAAGAGGGCTCATTTGAGGTTTTTCACCTCAGATTTCCTCTTCTAAAATGACGGGTTTTGAGAACAACTTTTCTGAGTATTTAAAAATACAAATACTTAACAACATCAAAGGATCTTGACAATCAGGGGTGGGACTCTACTGGTTCAGATTGGTTCAGGTGAACCGGTAGTTTCGACAATCAGCAGGGACTGCTCAACTGCCCCTGTCCTATCCTGTCCTTTATTTCCTGATTTCTAGATCATCTCAATCGCGCCGCACAGCTGATTTTCCCCACCCCAACTGTTTTATTTACTGTTGCTGACTTGGAAAGTAAGCAGCTGAGCTTCTAAATGCTCCATTTTCAGTGCTGCACACGCATGCAAAGCGTGCGGTCCTTGAACTGGATTTTAAATTGGCAGAATCCCACCACTGCTGTCAATACTGAAGAAATAACTATATCTGGAAATATCTAGCATATAAAATTATTTTCTGATTTGATAGTGACTAGGCAGATTGGGTGTGCATCAGCTCCCCTCCATTAAGTGTTGCCATCTTGTGGGACTGAGGAAGTATGCCTTCTCTGTCACGGCCCTTACCCTCTTTGTACCTTGTACAAAGGTATGTACAACTCCCCCCCCCCTTCAAGAAGGAAGCTTCCCTAAGACATGGCTGTGTTCCCAAAGCTTAGGATAGGAAGATTGTGAAGCTCTTGTTGAATCTCTGTTTGAATGCTATTGCTGTAGTTTTGTGCAGGCAATTAAATTTGATGTATTTTAAATGTTGTAAGCCGCCCAGAGTCTTTTTGGAGCCAGGTGGCATCAATATGTAATACGTTAAATTAAATTATGCTAGACGAACCAACCAAATCCTTTGTTCCTGCATGAGTAAACTTTCTGGCTGATTTGCTGGGGGAACTCCTTGATATTTCATGAAGGTGAGCAGGGAAGAGAAGCTTGGATAGAAAAAAGTCTCATGGAGCTCCAGATATCTATTAGACTGACTACCAAATGTGTATAGAATGGATAGACCATGAAATTTCATGATTTATTAGATTGAACAGTTTTACATTTAAACACCTATATTGTGACTTTTGTTACTATTATTAATTACTATTATGTGGTTAATCTTTGGTGAGATTCACAGCCTTTGGGGCTGGTTGGTAGCTCAACAGCTCGAGTCCTAACCAAAGACCTAGGAACTGTTAAGGTAACGTCGGAGGATATAAGCTGTTCCAAGTAGGGTGGTTTTTTGTAGAATCAGAATGTTTAAGTCTGATAAATTTAAAATTTCCAAATAGCAAGGTAGCCCTTTAGGTATTGCTCCAAGGGCTCCAATTACAATCAGGACAATACACGATTTCTTTTTCCACAGTCACTCAACTTCAATTTGCAAGTCCCGGTACTTTGTGATTTTTTTCTTGCTGTTTATCTTCAATTCATGCATCTCCAGGTATTGCAATGTAAATGAACCATACTTTTTTCTTTTCAACTATTGTTATGTCAGGTGTGTTGTGAGCCAAGTGCCTGTCAGTCTGAATTCTGAAGTCCCACAAGATCTTGACTTTCTCATTCTCTAAAATTTTCTGAACCTGATGTTCCCAGTGGTTTTTGCTGTACTCAAATCCAAACTTTTGGCACAATTTCCAGTGAATGGTCTTAGCAATACAGTCATGGCATTGTAGGTAGTCAATTTGTGCAATTTTACTGCGCCCACTGATCAAGTGGTCGACTGTCTCATCTTTCTCATTACAGGGGCAACATTTGCTGTTGGTGGTAACATGTTGAATTTTTGCCTTCATGCAGTTTGTGGCTAAGGCTTGTTCTTGAGCTGCCAAAATAAAGCCTTCTGTTTCTTTTTTCAGTGCTCCTGATCTTAACCAGTTCCAAGTTAGCTTTTGGTCAGCTTTGCCTTCAATATTTTTCAATTATTGGCCCATGCATAGCTTTGTTTTCCCAATTTTCAGCTCACTTCTCAATTACTTCTTTCTTATATTCAACCTTTGACTTAGTTGTCTTTAAAAGGCCTCCTTTATTTACTTCCTTAATCATTGGTTCTTCACTTTTCTGGATGTAATCATTCAAGCTGTGTTTTTCTTCTTCCACAGTCTGTTTTACTTGTAGGAGTCCTCGACCACGCTCTGCTCTTGGTAGATATAATCGGTCAACATCACTTTTAGGGTGTAAAGCATGATTCATTGTCATAAGCTTCCTTGTTTTTCTGTCCAAATTGTCCAACTCCATTTGGGTCCAGTCAATTATTCCTACAGAGTATTGAATCACAGGTACAGCCGAGGTATTTATGGCATATTATTATACAATTGTATCACAGCGGCCAGTTGTTTCATCGGATTTGGCATTGGTTACTAGTCGGGCCCCACCCAGGGGCCTAGGACGTCATAACGTATTTTCGTAATATGCGTGCAGATCCAAGCAGTGCGGCCTTTTCCATTTGATTGATGGTGATTTTGTCAATTTTTAACTGTTTTAAATGTAATTCCAGTGCTTTTAGAATAGCACCTAGTGTGCCAATTACCACTGGAATTACCACTGCTGGTTTGTGCCATAGTCGTTGAATTTCGATTTTTAAGTCCTGGTATCTTGCGATTTTTTCATGTTCCTTCTCGGCGACCCTGCTATCACCTGGTATTGCGATGTCTATGATTGTGACCTTATTTTTCTCAACCAGTGTGATGTCTGGTGTATTATGCGCCAGTATTTTGTCGGTTTCTATACAGAAATCCCACAAGACCATCTGATTTTTGGTGACTTTTTCAGGCTGATGTTCCCACCAGTTTGTTGCTGTTTTAATATTATAATTTTTGCACAAATTCCAATGGATCATTTGTGCTACTGAATTGTGCCGCAATTTGTAATCAGTCTGGGCGATTTTTTTACAGTAGCTGAGTATGTGATCAACAGTTTCATCAGCTTCTTTGCAAAGTCTGCATTTGGCATCATCAGAGGATTTTTCGATTTTGGCCTTAATGGCATTTGTGCGGATAGCTTGTTCTTGCGCAGCCAGGATTAGTGACTCTGTTTCTTTCTTTAATGTACCTGTTGTTAACCATAACCAAGTTTGTTCACTGTCCACTTTATCTTTTATTTTTTCCAGAAATTGGTCATGCAGTGCTTTGTTCTGCCAACTCTCCATTCTTGATTTTATCGCATGTTTTCTGTATTCTTGTTTCGTCTGTTGGGCCTTCAGTAGATTTTTGTTCTTTACTTCGATTAATAGATGTTCTTGACTTTCTTTTAAATAATCAGCCAGTGCATGTTTTTCTTCGTCAACTGCTTGCTTCACTTGTAATAATCCTCTGCCACCTGAATGTAAACTGTAGTGCATTGTCATTAGTTTCCTGGTTTTTCGGTCCAAAAGGTCCAAATCAGCTTGTGTCCAGTTAACTATACCAGCTGTGTATCTTATAACTGGTATTGCCCAGGTATTTATGGCCTTGATTGTATTTCCACCATTCAATATAGATTTCAAAATTTTCCTAACTCTGTTGGTGTACTCTCGCCTGACAATAGTTTTTACTTCTCCATGCTTGATGTTATCCAACTGCAGAATGCCTAAGTATTTGTAGGCTTCATTTTCTTTGCATTTAATTAATTGGCCATTGGGCATTTCAATTCCCTCACATGCAGGGATTTTGCCCCTTTTTATGGATACAGTGGCGCATTTTTCCATGCCAAACTGCATTGAAATATCGGTGCTGAATACTCAGACTGTGTTTGTCAATGATTGGATTTCTATTTCTGACTTTCCATAGAGTTTCAAATCATCCATATATAGTAAATGCGAAATTTTTTCAGCTTCTTTGGCTGTTTGGTAGCCTAATTTCATTTTTTTAAGATTACTGATAGTGGGATCATTGTGATAATGAAGAGAAGAGGTGAAAGTGAATCACCCTGGAAAATTCCTCGCTTGATATTAACCATTCCGTAGATCTCATTCCCTACTGCCAACTCAGTTCTCCATTGTTTCATCGCCTTTTCAGTAAAGGATGTAATATTTTTGCTAATGCCAGTTGTTTCTAAGCATTTTATGATCCAACTATGTGGCAGTGAGTCAAATGCCTTTTTGTAATCAATCCAGACCATATTCAAGTTCATTTTTCTGTTCTTACAATTTTCTAATATCATTTTATCAATTAGAAGCTGATCTTTTGTGCCCCTGCTCCTTCTTTTGTTGCCTTTTTGCTCTACTGGCAAGATGTTGTTTGTTTCCAAATAATCCATCACGTTATCTGCAATAATGCCTGTGAGTAATTTGAAGGTTGTTGGCAAGCATGTTATTGGTCTGTAGTTTTCAGGTGTTGTTCCTTTAGTTGCATCTTTCTGAATCAAGTATGTTTTTCCAGTTGTCAACCATTCATCAATTTGGCCCTTTTGTAAAATTTCATTCAGTTGCCTGGCCAATATTGCATGTAAACTGGTCAGATATTTGAGCCAGAAACCATGTAATTGGTCTTTTCCAGGTGATGTCCAATTCTTTACCTTTTTAACTCGATTTTTGACCATCTCAGTTGTTATTTCTAATACTTGCATTTGTTTGTTGCCAATGCTTTTCTCAAAGTCATGTATCCACTTTGCTTTCTTGTTGTAGTCCTTTGCATTTTCCCACAATTCTTTCCAGAATTCAACTGTGGCCTGCTTTTCTGGTTTTTCACTTTTGGTGTCACCATTCACATTAAGACTTTGATAAAAACGCCGTTGGTCTGATCGAAATTGCTGATTTTGTTTATATTGGATGATTCGTGCCTCATATCTTTCAATTTTTCTAGCTGTAGCTGTTATCTGCTGTTTTACAATCTCTACAACTTCATTGATGTTTCTTGTATCCAATCTATATCTTCTGATTAGCCGATCTATGATTTTGTTGTTTTTAAGTTACTAGCATCTGCCCTTAATTTTTTGATTTTTTGTTCTAAATGGATTTTCCACTTTGGCTTTGATTATTTTTCTGTTGTGTGACTACGTACTTTAATTTTAATGCCTAGTTCATTAGTGACTATTACAGCTGCGCTGTACATTAACTGGTTTGTTTCCAAGATGGATCCCATTTCAATTGTTGAAAACACTGCATTAACCATTTTCATGATAGGGGCCAAAATTTTCTTAGGCACAGTTTTTAGTGATGGTAAACGTTGCCTTTCCTTATTAAGCAGAAAATGCTCCATGATCTTATCCTTAAATTCCTTTGGTTTTTGAGTTAGTTCATCAGTTGGTTCAGTGATAACTGGTTCTAGTGGTGGTGGTGTTATTTCCTCCCCAAGAGCTTCTTCTGGGAGTTCTACTATAATGTCTTTAGATGTGTCTTGAATATCAGTTATTTCTGCTTGTGATATTGTTTTTGGGGTTTTGCAATTTGCCTGAATTTCCTCATGTTCAACTTCACTAAACACTTTATTCCGTATAATAAATCACCTTTGATCTGCTAGTCGTTGTTCACTGACATTTGAATCTGGATATTGTTGTTTCCATAATTCATACATTCGCTTTAAATAACCTCTTTTTTTGGCTCTGAGTTGTAGTAACAGGACATTATGGCATGGTTTTCATCTGCACTATATTTTGGTCGTTTTGTTGGCTGGTCCACTTGTAGCCCACTTGTCGACGGATGTGCAGCGACCCCAAAATCCGCCGCGGCCCTTGTTAACCCACGCGATGACCGATGCGGTATGGAATTCTTATTTGTTTTTTTCACCATATTGTATGGGTTGGCAGGTTTGTTTTTACGGGACCAGATGCCAATCTGACCCCAACCCTCCTCCTTTCTCATCCGGGCTTGGGATCGGTAACGGCGGAGTTATTATTATTATTATTATTAATAATAATAATAATAAAATGCCTTTGGGGAAAATTCGACTTAGGGTTAGGGTTAGCTCTCCATGAATTCGCAGAGCAAAACGGACATCGCCGTTGGATTTGGAGCCCACCAGTATGGTTAGGAGGGACCACGACTTTTTAACTAGACTTATGTGTATTTCCTAGTAAAATACATGGCGAATGCCATTGGGGAAAATTCCTCTTAGGGTTAGGGTTAGCTCTCCATGAATTCGCAGAGCAAAACGGACATCGCAATTGGATTTGGAGCCCATCATTATGGTTGGGAGGGAGCACGACTTTTTAACCAGACTTATGTATATTTCCTAGTAAAATACACAGGGAAATGCCTTTGAGGAAAATTCCAGTTAGGGTTAGGGTTGGCTCTCCATGAATTCGAGGAACAAAACGGACATCGCCATTGGATTTGGAGCCCATCAGTATGGTTGGGAGGGAGCACGACTTTTTAACCAGACTTATGTATATTTCCTAGTAAAATACATGGGGAAATGCCTTTGGGGAAAATTCCACTTAGGGTTACGGTTAGCTCTCCGTGAATTTGCAGAGCAAAATGGACATCACTATTGGATTTGGAGCCCATCAATATGGTTAGGAGGGAACACGACTTTTTAGCTGGCCTTATATACATTTCCTGGAAAAATACACAGGGAAAAACCTTTGGGGAAAATTCCACTTAGGGTTAGGGTTACCTCTCCATGAATTCGCAGAGCAAAACGGACATCACCATTGGATTTGGAGCCCAACAGTATGGTTAGGCAGAAGCACGACTTTTTAACCAGACTTATGTATATTTCCTAGTAAAATACTTGGGGAATGCCTTTGGGGAAAACTCCACTTAGGGTTACGGTTAGCTCTCCATGAATTCGCAGAGCAAAAGGGACATCGCCATTGGATTTGGAGCCCATCAGTATGGTTAGGAGGGAGCATGACTTTTTAACCACACTTATGTATATTTCCTAGTAAAATACATGGGGAATGTCATTGGGGAAAATTCCACTTAGGGTTAGGGTTATCTCTCCATGAATTTGCAGAGCAAAATGGACATCGCCATTGGATTTGGAGCCCATCAGTATGGTTAGGAGGGGGCATGACTTTTTAGCCAGCCTTATATACATTTCCTGGCAAAATACACGGGGAAATGCCTTTGGGGAAAATTCTACTTAGGGTTAGGGTTAGCTCTCCATGAATTCGCAGAGCAAAATGGACCTCGCCATTGGATTTGGAACCCATCAGTATGGTTAGGGGGAGCACGACTTTTTAACCAGACTTATGTATATTTCCTAGTAAAATACATGGGGAATGCCATTGGGGAAAATTCCACTTAGGGTTAGGGTTAGCTCTCTGAATTCGCAGAGCAAAACAGACATCACTATTGGATTTGGAACCCACCTGTATGGTAAGGAGGGAGCACGACTTTTTAACCAGACTTATGTATATTTCCTAGTAAAATACACAGGGAAATGCCTTTGGGGAAAATTCCACTTAGGGTTAGGGTTAGCTCTCCTTGAATTCGTAGAGCAAAATGGACATCGCCATTGGATTTGGAGCTCATCAGTATGGTTAGGAGGGAGCACGACTTTTTAACCAGACTTATGTATATTTCCTAGTAAAATACATGGGGAATGCCATTGGGGAAAATTCCACTTAGGGTTAGGGTTAGCTCTCTGAATTCGCAGAGCAAAACAGACATCACTATTGGATTTGGAGCCCACCTGTATGGTAAGGAGGGAGCACGACTTTTTAACCAGACTTATGTATATTTCCTAGTAAAATACATGGGGAATGCCATTGGGGAAAATTCCACTTAGGGTTAGGGTTAGCTCTCCTTGAATTCGTAGAGCAAAATGGACATCGCCATTGGATTTGGAGCTCATCAGTATGGTTAGGAGGGAGCACGACTTTTTAACCAGACTTATGTATATTTCCTAGTAAAATACATGGGGAATGCCATTGGGGAAAATTCCACTTAGGGTTAGGGTTAGCTCTCTGAATTCGCAGAGCAAAACAGACATCACTATTGGATTTGGAGCCCACCTGTATGGTAAGGAGGGAGCACGACTTTTTAACCAGACTTATGTATATTTCCTAGTAAAATACATGGGGAATGCCATTGGGGAAAATTCCACTTAGGGTTAGGGTTAGGTCTCCATGAATTCGCAGAGCAAAACAGACATCGCTATTGGATTTGGAGACAACTAGTATGGTTAAGAGGGAGCACGACTTTTTAACCAGACTTCTGTATATTTCCTAGTAAAATACACAGGGAAATGACTTTGGGGAAAATTGCACTTAGGGTTAGGGTTAGCTCTCCATGAATTCGCAGAGCAAAAGGGACATCGCCACTGGATTTGGATCCCACCAGTATGGTTAAGAGGGAGCATGATTTTTTTTTTTTTTTTTTACAAATACAATCATGGAATTTATTTCCCCCCTCCCCCCTCCCCCTAAATCCCCACCTCCCTTCCCTCCCCCCGACTTCCCAAAGACCATACGTGGTATAACTTTTGAACAATCACAGTCTAAAATATCTCTACATTGAACTCAGCTTCTTACTGTTACCCAAATTTTAAACAATTTAAATTATTACTGATACTAAGCATAAGCTATCTGGAGTTTCTTAGTCCCATATTTACTTTTTATGTAATCAATCCATTTTTTCCAGTCTCGTTTATATCTCTCGTTTGAATGTTCTTTGAGATATGCTGAGATTTTGGCCATTTCGGCTAAGTTCATAACTTTCAAAGTCCATTCTTGAATTGTAGGTAAATCTTTCTTCTTCCAATACTGCGCCACCAAGAGTCTTGCTGCCGTTATTAAATACAAAACCAAATTAGTCTCTGCTGCTGTAAAATCAATACATATACCCAGTAAAAACAACTGGGGGGTAAATTTTATCCTTCTTTTAAAGATGTTTTGCAGGATCCACCATATTTTTATCCAAAATGCCTTGACATTACGACATGTCCACCATATATGAAAATATGTAGCATCACAAGAACCACATCTCCAACATTTAGGTTGAACATTTGGATACATAGAGGCAAGCTTTTTAGGATCTAGGTGCCATCTATAAAACATCTTATAAAAATTTTCTCTCAAGTTTTGTGCTTGTGTAAATTTCACATTTCTTACCCAGATTCTTTCCCATGTTTCAAGCATTATTGGTTCCTCGATATTCTGAGCCCATTTTATCATACAATCCTTAATCAGTTCCGTTTCAGAATCCATCTGTACTAATACATTATATATCCTCTTTATATGCATTGAGCTTTGATCTCTTATTTCTTTAAACAAATTATCCTCAACTTTTACAAAGCCAATTTTTTGATCTGTTTTCCACCTAGCCTGTAGTTGACCATACTGAAACCACGTTTGAACTACCTTCTCTTCTTTAAGTACCTCTAAAGATTTTAGTTCCATCACCCCTCTTTCTGAGATAAGAAGTTGTCTATAGGTGGTTCTATCGTGTTTTTGTTCTACATTCATATTTTCAATTGCATGTCTAGGAATTGCCCACATGGGCACTTTATCATTTAATTTATGTTGATATTTTTTCCAAACCCGCAATAAAGCATTTCTTAAGATGTGATTTTTAAATTTCTTATCCGTTTTTTTGTTAAATAACAGGTAAGCATGCCAACCATATAACAAGTCATATCCCTCGATATTCAAAATTCTGTCATTAGTTAGATGAATCCAATCACTAATTACAGATAGTGCCACTGCGTCATAGTATAATTTTAAGTTAGGTAATTTCAATCCTCCTCTTTCAAGTGCATCTTGCATTATTTTCATCTTTACCCTCGGCTTCTTTCCTGCCCACACAAATTTGTTGATACCCTTCTGCCATTCTAAAAGATTCGCATCTCTTTTAAGTATTGGTAACATTTGAAAAAGAAATAAAAATTTTGGTAAAATGTTCATTTTTACTGCCGCTATTCTACCCAGCAAGGACAAATGCAGTTTTTCCCACCTTTTCAACTCCAACTGTGTACTATGCCAAAGTGATTCATAATTATACTTGTATAATTTCCCATTTGAGATTAAAATATTAACTCCAAGATATTTAACTTTTTTAACTACCTCACATCTTAGCATCGCCCCCAGTTCTTCCTTCTGTTTGATAGTCATATTTATAGCTATTATTTTGGTTTTTCCTAGATTTATTTTAAATCCCGAGACTTGACCATATTGATTGATCGTATTCAATAATACCCTACTAGTTTCCTGCGGTTGTTCCAATATTATAACCAGATCATCCGCAAATGCACGAACTCTATATTCTTGCTGTCTAATTTTAATCCCTTTTAGACCGCCCAGGCCCCGTATCTTATTCAACAGTATTTCCAAAGTTATAATAAACAATAATGGGGACAGAGGACAGCCCTGTCTCGTACCTTTTTCAATTTGAAAGGAGTCTGTCAGACTTCCATTGACAATGATCTGGGCTGTTTGCTGCTGATATATTGCACCAATTGACCGTAAAAAGCCATCTCCTATCTGCATTTTTTGCAATGTCTTCAGCAGGAATTGCCAATTAACTCGATCAAAGGCTTTCTCCGCATCCAAAAATATGAATGCAGCCGGGATTTGATTGTTCTTTCCCAGGTATTCTAAAGCGTTGATAATTAATCTAACCTAATTCCACTTAGGGTTAGGGTTAGCTCTCCATGAATTCGCAGAGCAAAATGGACATCGCCATTGGATTTGTAGCCCATCAGTATGGTTAGGAGGGAGCATGACTTTTTAACCAGACTTATGTATATTTCCTAATAAAATACATGGCGAATGCCATTGGGGAAAATTCCTCTTAGGGTTAGGGTTAGCTCTCCATGAATTCGCAGAGCAAAATGGACATCACTATTAGATTTGGAGCCCATGAGTATGGTTAGGAGGGAGCACGGCTTTTTAGCCGGCCTTATATACAGGGCGGGGCATAACCTTTTCCTAGGGGGTCACAGCAACACTTGTAATAACAACACAAATAATTCATACACCATTCGAAAGCCCATCAAAAACTGAGTTTATTGACACGATTTGATAGTCAGTATGACCACCATTAGCCCTTCGAACAGCATTCAAACGAGGTGGATAAGAACACAACAAATCTTCAAACAGGGCCACTTTTCGGTTTCCTTTTCGTTGTTTGCGACTGCCAGTTGCAATGATGGCTTTGCTTTCTTGGGACAGTTGCAGAGGACGCCCTTCTCCAAATTTTGTGAAACATTCTTGGGCTGTTTTGTTCCAATTATCAGTAACCCAATCCGGATGACGTTTCAATTTGTTTGCAATCCATTTTCGATTGATAAACGTCGCTCCAGCATCGCGAGCCTCTCGAAAGGCAATGCATTTTGTTCTGTCAATGATCCTTTATTCTTCCGAATCGAATTTTCCAGCCATTCTTAAAGCAAATTTAACATTTAATAGCTCATTCAATTCAGTTTTTTATGGGCTTTAAAATGAGGTGTCGCGGAAGTTGTAAACTGCTGTCGATCTTGCTGTGACCCCCTAGGAAAAGGTTATGCCCCGCCCTGTACTAGGAAATATACATAAGTCTGGTTAAAAAGTCGTGCACCCTCCTAACCATAGTGATGGGCTCCAAATCCAATGGCGATGTACATTTTGCTCTGTGAATTCATGGAGAGCTAACCCTAACCCTAAGTGGAATTTTCCCCAATGGCATTCCCCATGTATTTTACTAGGAAATATACATAAGTCTGGTTAAAAAGTCGTGCACCCTCCTAACCATAGTGATGGGCTCCAAATCCAATGGTGATGTCCATTTTGCTCTGCGAATTCACTGAGAGCTAACCCTAACCCTAAGTGGAATTTTCCCCAATGGCATTCCCCATGTATTTTACTAGGAAATATACATAAGTCTGGTTGAAAAGTCGTGCTCACTCCTAACCATACTGATGGGCTCCAAATCCAATGGCGATGTCCATTTTGCTCTGCGAATTCATGGAGAGATAACCCTAACCCTAAGTGGAATTTTCCCCAATGGCATTCCCCATGTATTTTACTAGGAAATATACATAAGTCTGGTTAAAAGGTCGTGCACCCTCCTAACCATATTGATGGGCTCCAAATCCAATAGCAATGTCCATTTTCCTCTGTGAATTCATAGAGAGCTAACCCTAACCCTAAGTGGAATTTTCCCCAATGGCATTCCCCATGTATTTTACTAGGAAATATACATAAGTCTGGTTAAAAAGTCGTGCACCTTCCTAACCATAGTGATGGGCTCCAAATCCAATGGCGATGTCCATTTTGCTCTGCGAATTCATGGAGAGATAACCCTAACCCTAAGTGGAATTTTCCCCAATGGCATTCCCCATGTATTTTACTAGGAAATATACATAAGTCTGGTTAAAAAGTCGTGCACCTTCCTAACCATAGTGATGGGCTCCAAATCCAATGGTGATGTCCATTTTGCTCTGCGAATTCACTGAGAGCTAACCCTAACCCTAAGTGGAATTTTCCCCAATGGCATTCCCCATGTATTTTACTAGGAAATATACATAAGTCTGGTTGAAAAGTCGTGCACCTTCCTAACCATAGTGATGGGCTCCAAATCCAATGGCGATGTCCATTTTGCTCTGCGAATTCATGGAGAGATAACCCTAACCCTAAGTGGAATTTTCCCCAATGGCATTCCCCATGTATTTTACTAGGAAATATACATAAGTCTGGTTAAAAAGTCGTGCACCCTCCTAACCATATTGATGGGCTCCAAATCCAATGGCGATGTCCATTTTCCTCTGTGAATTCATAGAGAGCTAACCCTAACCCTAAGTGGAATTTTCCCCAATGGCATTCCCCATGTATTTTACTAGGAAATATACATAAGTCTGGTTAAAAAGTCATGCACCCTCCTAACCATATTGATGGGCTCCAAATCCAATGGCGATGTCCATTTTCCTCTCTGAATTCATGGAGAGATAACCCTAACCCTAAGTGGAATTTTCGCCAATGGCATTACCCATGTATTTTACTAGGAAATATACTCAAATCTGGTTAAAAAGTCGTGCTCACTCCTAACCATAGTGATGGGCTCCAAATCCAATGGCGATGTCCATTTTGCTCTGCAAATTCATAGAGAGCTAACCCTAACCCTAAGTGGAATTTTCCCCAATGGCATTCCCCATGTATTTTACTAGGAAATATACATAAGTCTGGTTAAAAAGTCGTGCACCCTCCTAACCATAGTGATGGGCTCCAAATCCAATGGTGATGTCCATTTTGCTCTGCGAATTCATAGAGAGCTAACCCTAACCCTAAGTGGAATTTTCCCCAATGGCATTCCCCATGTATTTTACTAGGAAATATACATAAGTCTGGTTAAAAAGTCGTGCACCCTCCTAACCATAGTGATGGGCTCCAAATCCAATGGTGATGTCCATTTTGCTCTGCGAATTCATAGAGAGCTAACCCTAACCCTAAGTGGAATTTTCCCCAATGGCATTCCCCATGTATTTTACTAGGAAATATACATAAGTCTGGTTAAAAAGTCGTGCTCACTCCTAACCATAGTGATGGGCTCCAAATCCAATGGCGATGTCCATTTTGCTCTGCGAATTCATGGAGAGATAACCCTAACCCTAAGTGGAATTTTCCCCAATGGCATTCCCCATGTATTTTACTAGGAAATATACATAAGTCTGGTTAAAAAGTCGTGCACCTTCCTAACCATAGTGATGGGCTCCAAATCCAATGCCGATGTCCATTTTGCTCTGCGAATTCGTGGAGAGATAACCCTAACCCTAAGTGGAATTTTCCCCAATGGCATTCCCCATGTATTTTACTAGGAAATATACATAAGTCTGGTTAAAAAGTCATGCACCCTCCTAACCATATTGATGGGCTCCAAATCCAATGGCGATGTCCATTTTCCTCTCTGAATTCATGGAGAGATAACCCTAACCCTAAGTGGAATTTTCGCCAATGGCATTACCCATGTATTTTACTAGGAAATATACTCAAGTCTGGTTAAAAAGTCGTGCTCACTCCTAACCATAGTGATGGGCTCCAAATCCAATGGCGATGTCCATTTTGCTCTGCGAATTCATAGAGAGCTAACCCTAACCCTAAGTGGAATTTTCCCCAATGGCATTCCCCATGTATTTTACTAGGAAATATACATAAGTCTGGTTAAAAAGTCGTGCACCCTCCTAACCATATTGATGGGCTCCAAATCCAATGGCGATGTCCATTTTCCTCTGTGAATTCATAGAGAGCTAACCCTAACCCTAAGTGGAATTTTCCCCAATGGCATTCCCCATGTATTTTACTAGGAAATATACATAAGTCTGGTTAAAAAGTCGTGCACCCTCCTAAGCATAGTGATGGGCTCCAAATCCAATGGCGATGTCCATTTTGCTCTGCGAATTCATGGAGAGCTAACCCTAACCCTAAGTGGAATTTTCCCCAATGGCATTCCCCATGTATTTTACTAGGAAATATACATAAGTCTGGTTAAAAAGTCGTGCACCCTCCTAAGCATAGTGATGGGCTCCAAATCCAATGGTGATGTCCATTTTGCTCTGCGAATTCACTGAGAGCTAACCCTAACCCTAAGTGGAATTTTCCCCAATGGCATTCCCCATGTATTTTACTAGGAAATATACATAAGTCTGGTTAAAAAGTCGTGCACCCTCCTAACCATAGTGATGGGCTCCAAATCCAATGGCGATGTCCATTTTGCTCTGCGAATTCTTGGACAGCTAACCCTAACCCTAAGTGGAATTTTCCCCAATGGCATTCCCCATGTATTTTACTAGGAAATATACATAAGTCTGGTTAAAAAGTCGTGCACCCTCCTAAGCATAGTGATGGGCTCCAAATCCAATGGTGATGTCCATTTTGCTCTGCGAATTCACTGAGAGCTAACCCTAACCCTAAGTGGAATTTTCCCCAATGGCATTCCCCATGTATTTTACTAGGAAATATACATTAGTCTGGTTAAAAAGTCGTGCACCCTCCTAAGCATAGTGATGGGCTCCAAATCCAATGGCGATGTGCATTTTGCTCTGCGAATTCATAGAGAGCTAACCCTAAGTCGAATTTTCCCCAATGGCATTCCCCATGTATTTTACTAGGAAATATACATAAGTCTGGTTGAAAAGTCGTGCACCCTCCTAACCATATTGATGGGCTCCAAATCCAATGGCGATGTCCATTTTGCTCTGCGAATTCATAGAGAGCTAACCCTAACCCTAAGTGGAATTTTCCCCAATGGCATTCCCCATGTATTTTACTAGGAAATATACATAAGTCTGGTTAAAAAGTCGTGCACCCTCCTAACCATATTGATGGGCTCCAAATCCAATGGCGATGTCCATTTTCCTCTGTGAATTCATAGAGAGCTAACCCTAACCCTAAGTGGAATTTTCCCCAATGGCATTCCCCATGTATTTTACTAGGAAATATACATAAGTCTGGTTAAAAAGTCGTGCTCACTCCTAACCATAGTGATGGGCTCCAAATCCAATGGCGATGTCCATTTTGCTCTGCGAATTCATAGAGAGCTAACCTAACCCTAAGTGGAATTTTCCCCAATGGGATTCCCCATGTATTTTACTAGGAAATATACATAAGTCTGGTTAAAAAGTCGTGCACCCTCCTAACCATATTGATGGGCTCCAAATCCAATGGCGATGTCCATTTTCCTCTGTGAATTCATGGGGAGCTAACCCTAACCCTAAGTGGAATTTTCCCCAATGGCATTCCCCATGTATTTTACTAGGAAATATACATAAGTCTGGTTGAAAAGTCGTGCACCCTCCTAACCATAGTGATGGGCTCCAAATCCAATGGCGATGTCCATTTTGCTCTGCGAATTCATAGAGAGCTAACCCTAACCCTAAGTGGAATTTTCCCCAATGGGATTCCCCATGTATTTTACTAGGAAATATACATAAGTCTGGTTAAAAAGTCGTGCACCTTCCTAACCATATTGATGGGCTCCAAATCCAATGGCGATGTCCATTTTCCTCTGTGAATTCATAGAGAGCTAACCCTAACCCTAAGTGGAATTTTCCCCAATGGCATTCCCCATGTATTTTACTAGGAAATATACATAAGTCTGGTTAAAAAGTCGTGCACCTTCCTAACCATAGTGATGGGCTCCAAATCCAATGGTGATGTCCATTTTGCTCTGCGAATTCACGGAGAGCTAACCCTAACCCTAAGTGGAATTTTCCCCAATGGCATTCCCCATGTATTTTACTAGGAAATATACATAAGTCTGGTTGAAAAGTCGTGCACCTTCCTAACCATAGTGATGGGCTCCAAATCCAATGGCGATGTCCATTTTGCTCTGCGAATTCATGGAGAGATAACCCTAACCCTAAGTGGAATTTTCCCCAATGGCATTCCCCATGTATTTTACTAGGAAATATACATAAGTCTGGTTAAAAAGTCGTGCACCCTCCTAACCATATTGATGGGCTCCAAATCCAATGGCGATGTCCATTTTCCTCTGTGAATTCATAGAGAGCTAACCCTAACCCTAAGTGGAATTTTCCCCAATGGCATTCCCCATGTATTTTACTAGGAAATATACATAAGTCTGGTTAAAAAGTCATGCACCCTCCTAACCATATTGATGGGCTCCAAATCCAATGGCGATGTCCATTTTCCTCTCTGAATTCATGGAGAGATAACCCTAACCCTAAGTGGAATTTTCGCCAATGGCATTACCCATGTATTTTACTAGGAAATATACTCAAGTCTGGTTAAAAAGTCGTGCTCACTCCTAACCATAGTGATGGGCTCCAAATCCAATGGCGATGTCCATTTTGCTCTGCAAATTCATAGAGAGCTAACCCTAACCCTAAGTGGAATTTTCCCCAATGGCATTCCCCATGTATTTTACTAGGAAATATACATAAGTCTGGTTAAAAAGTCGTGCACCCTCCTAACCATAGTGATGGGCTCCAAATCCAATGGCGATGTCCATTTTGCTCTGCGAATTCATAGAGAGCTAACCGTAACCCTAAGTGGAATTTTCCCCAATGGCATTCCCCATGTATTTTACTAGGAAATATACATAAGTCTGGTTAAAAAGTCGTGCACCCTCCTAACCATAGTGATGGGCTCCAAATCCAATGGTGATGTCCATTTTGCTCTGCGAATTCACTGAGAGCTAACCCTAACCCTAAGTGGAATTTTCCCCAATGGCATTCCCCATGTATTTTACTAGGAAATATACATAAGTCTGGTTAAAAAGTCGTGCTCACTCCTAACCATAGTGATGGGCTCCAAATCCAATGGCGATGTCCATTTTGCTCTGCGAATTCATGGGGAGCTAACCCTAACCCTAAGTGGAATTTTCCCCAATGGCATTCCCCATGTATTTTACTAGGAAATATACATAAGTCTGGTTAAAAAGTCGTGCACCCTCCTAACCATAGTGATGGGCTCCAAATCCAATGGTGATGTCCATTTTGCTCTGCGAATTCACTGAGAGCTAACCCTAACCCTAAGTGGAATTTTCCCCAATGGCATTCCCCATGTATTTTACTAGGAAATATACATAAGTCTGGTTAAAAAGTCGTGCACCCTCCTAACCATAGTGATGGGCTCCAAATCCAATGGCGATGTGCATTTTGCTCTGCGAATTCATAGAGAGCTAACCCTAACCTTAAGTGGAATTTTCCCCAATGGCATTCCCCATGTATTTTACTAGGAAATATACATAAGTCTGGTTGAAAAGTCGTGCACCTTCCTAACCATAGTGATGGGCTCCAAATCCAATGGCGATGTCCATTTTGCTCTGCGAATTCATGGAGAGATAACCCTAACCCTAAGTGGAATTTTCCCCAATGGCATTCCCCATGTATTTTACTAGGAAATATACATAAGTCTGGTTAAAAAGTCGTGCACCCTCCTAACCATATTGATGGGCTCCAAATCCAATGGCGATGTCCATTTTCCTCTGTGAATTCATAGAGAGCTAACCCTAACCCTAAGTGGAATTTTCCCCAATGGCATTCCCCATGTATTTTACTAGGAAATATACATAAGTCTGGTTAAAAAGTCATGCACCCTCCTAACCATATTGATGGGCTCCAAATCCAATGGCGATGTCCATTTTGCTCTGCGAATTCATGGAGAGATAACCCTAACCCTAAGTGGAATTTTCCCCAATGGCATTCCCCATGTATTTTACTAGGAAATATACATAAGTCTGGTTAAAAAGTCATGCACCCTCCTAAGCATAGTGATGGGCTCCAAATCCAATGGCGATGTCCATTTTGCTCTGCGAATTCATGGAGAGATAACCCTAACCCTAAGTGGAATTTTCCCCAATGGCATTCCCCATGTATTTTACTAGGAAATATACATAAGTCTGGTTAAAAAGTCATGCACCCTCCTAACCATATTGATGGGCTCCAAATCCAATGGCGATGTCCATTTTCCTCTCTGAATTCATGGAGAGATAACCCTAACCCTAAGTGGAATTTTCGCCAATGGCATTACCCATGTATTTTACTAGGAAATATACTCAAGTCTGGTTAAAAAGTCGTGCTCACTCCTAACCATAGTGATGGGCTCCAAATCCAATGGCGATGTCCATTTTGCTCTGCGAATTCATAGAGAGCTAACCCTAACCCTAAGTGGAATTTTCCCCAATGGCATTCCCCATGTATTTTACTAGGAAATATACATAAGTCTGGTTAAAAAGTCGTGCACCCTCCTAACCATAGTGATGGGCTCCAAATCCAATGGCGATGTCCATTTTGCTCTGCGAATTCATAGAGAGCTAACCCTAACCCTAAGTCGAATTTTCCCCAATGGCATTCCCCATGTATTTTACTAGGAAATATACATAAGTCTGGTTGAAAAGTCGTGCACCCTCCTAACCATATTGATGGGCTCCAAATCCAATGGCGATGTCCATTTTCCTCTGTGAATTCATAGAGAGCTAACCCTAACCCTAAGTGGAATTTTCCCCAATGGCATTCCCCATGTATTTTACTAGGAAATATACATAAGTCTGGTTGAAAAGTCGTGCACCTTCCTAACCATAGTGATGGGCTCCAAATCCAATGGCGATGTCCATTTTGCTCTGCGAATTCATAGAGAGCTAACCCTAACCCTAAGTGGAATTTTCCCCAATGGCATTCCCCATGTATTTTACTAGGAAATATACATAAGTCTGGTTAAAAAGTCGTGCACCCTCCTAACCATATTGATGGGCTCCAAATCCAATGGCGATGTCCATTTTCCTCTGTGAATTCATAGAGAGCTAACCCTAACCCTAAGTGGAATTTTCCCCAATGGCATTCCCCATGTATTTTACTAGGAAATATACATAAGTCTGGTTAAAAAGTCGTGCTCACTCCTAACCATAGTGATGGGCTCCAAATCCAATGGCGATGTCCATTTTGCTCTGCGAATTCATAGAGAGCTAACCCTAACCCTAAGTGGAATTTTCTCCAATGGGATTCCCCATGTATTTTACTAGGAAATATACATAAGTCTGGTTAAAAAGTCGTGCACCCTCATAACCATATTGATGGGCTCCAAATCCAATGGCGATGTCCATTTTCCTCTGTGAATTCATGGGGAGCTAACCCTAACCCTAAGTGGAATTTTCCCCAATGGCATTCCCCATGTATTTTACTAGGAAATATACATAAGTCTGGTTGAAAAGTCGTGCACCCTCCTAACCATAGTGATGGGCTCCAAATCCAATGGCGATGTCCATTTTGCTCTGCGAATTCATAGAGAGCTAACCCTAACCCTAAGTGGAATTTTCCCCAATGGGATTCCCCATGTATTTTACTAGGAAATATACATAAGTCTGGTTAAAAAGTCGTGCACCTTCCTAACCATATTGATGGGCTCCAAATCCAATGGCGATGTCCATTTTCCTCTCTGAATTCATGGAGAGATAACCCTAACCCTAAGTGGAATTTTCGCCAATGGCATTCCCCATGTATTTTACTAGGAAATATACTCAAGTCTGGTTAAAAAGTCGTGCTCACTCCTAACCATAGTGATGGGCTCCAAATCCAATGGCGATGTCCATTTTGCTCTGCGAATTCATAGAGAGCTAACCCTAACCCTAAGTGGAATTTTCCCCAATGGCATTCCCCATGTATTTTACTAGGAAATATACAAAAGTCTGGTTAAAAAGTCGTGCACCCTCCTAACCATAGTGATGGGCTCCAAATCCAATGGCGATGTCCATTTTGCTCTGCAAATTCATGGGGAGCTAACCCTAACCCTAAGTGGAATTTTCCCCAATGGCATTCCCCATGTATTTTACTAGGAAATATACATAAGTCTGGTTAAAAAGTCGTGCACCCTCCTAACCATAGTGATGGGCTCCAAATCCAATGGTGATGTCCATTTTGCTCTGCGAATTCACTGAGAGCTAACCCTAACCCTAAGTGGAATTTTCCCCAATGGCATTCCCCATGTATTTTACTAGGAAATATACATAAGTCTGGTTAAAAAGTCGTGCACCCTCCTAACCATAGTGATGGGCTCCAAATCCAATGGTTATGTCCATTTTGCTCTGCGAATTCACTGAGAGCTAACCCTAACCCTAAGTGGAATTTTCCCCAATGGCATTCCCCATGTATTTTACTAGGAAATATACATAAGTCTGGTTAAAAAGTCGTGCACCCTCCTAACCATAGTGATGGGCTCCAAATCCAATGGTTATGTCCATTTTGCTCTGCGAATTCACTGAGAGCTAACCCTAACCCTAAGTGGAATTTTCCCCAATGGCATTCCCCATGTATTTTACTAGGAAATATACAAAAGTCTGGTTAAAAAGTCGTGCACCCTCCTAACCATAGTGATGGGCTCCAAATCCAATGGCGATGTCCATTTTGCTCTGCAAATTCATGGGGAGCTAACCCTAACCCTAAGTGGAATTTTCCCCAATGGCATTCCCCATGTATTTTACTAGGAAATATACATAAGTCTGGTTAAAAAGTCGTGCACCCTCCTAACCATAGTGATGGGCTCCAAATCCAATGGTGATGTCCATTTTGCTCTGCGAATTCACTGAGAGCTAACCCTAACCCTAAGTGGAATTTTCCCCAATGGCATTCCCCATGTATTTTACTAGGAAATATACATAAGTCTGGTTAAAAAGTCGTGCACCCTCCTAACCATAGTGATGGGCTCCAAATCCAATGGTTATGTCCATTTTGCTCTGCGAATTCACTGAGAGCTAACCCTAACCCTAAGTGGAATTTTCCCCAATGGCATCCCCCATGTATTTTACTAGGAAATATACATAAGTCTGGTTAAAAAGTCGTGCACCCTCCTAAGCATAGTGATGGGCTCCAAATCCAATGGCGATGTGCATTTTGCTCTGCGAATTCATAGAGAGCTAACCCTAACCCTAAGTCGAATTTTCCCCAATGGCATTCCCCATGTATTTTACTAGGAAATATACATAAGTCTGGTTGAAAAGTCGTGCACCCTCCTAACCATATTGATGGGCTCCAAATCCAATGGCGATGTCCATTTTCCTCTGTGAATTCATAGAGAGCTAACCCTAACCCTAAGTGGAATTTTCCCCAATGGCATTCCCCATGTATTTTACTAGGAAATATACATAAGTCTGGTTGAAAAGTCGTGCACCTTCCTAACCATAGTGATGGGCTCCAAATCCAATGGCGATGTCCATTTTCCTCTGTGAATTCATAGAGAGCTAACCCTAACCCTAAGTGGAATTTTCCCCAATGGCATTCCCCATGTATTTTACTAGGAAATATACATAAGTCTGGTTAAAAAGTCGTGCACCCTCCTAACCATAGTGATGGGCTCCAAATCCAATGGTGATGTCCATTTTGCTCTGCGAATTCACTGAGAGCTAACCCTAACCCTAAGTGGAATTTTCCCCAATGGCATTCCCCATGTATTTTACTAGGAAATATACATAAGTCTGGTTAAAAAGTCGTGCACCCTCCTAACCATAGTGATGGGCTCCAAATCCAATGGTTATGTCCATTTTGCTCTGCGAATTCACTGAGAGCTAACCCTAACCCTAAGTGGAATTTTCCCCAATGGCATTCCCCATGTATTTTACTAGGAAATATACATAAGTCTGGTTAAAAAGTCGTGCACCCTCCTAACCATAGTGATGGGCTCCAAATCCAATGGTTATGTCCATTTTGCTCTGCGAATTCACTGAGAGCTAACCCTAACCCTAAGTGGAATTTTCCCCAATGGCATTCCCCATGTATTTTACTAGGAAATATACAAAAGTCTGGTTAAAAAGTCGTGCACCCTCCTAACCATAGTGATGGGCTCCAAATCCAATGGCGATGTCCATTTTGCTCTGCAAATTCATGGGGAGCTAACCCTAACCCTAAGTGGAATTTTCCCCAATGGCATTCCCCATGTATTTTACTAGGAAATATACATAAGTCTGGTTAAAAAGTCGTGCACCCTCCTAACCATAGTGATGGGCTCCAAATCCAATGGTGATGTCCATTTTGCTCTGCGAATTCACTGAGAGCTAACCCTAACCCTAAGTGGAATTTTCCCCAATGGCATTCCCCATGTATTTTACTAGGAAATATACATAAGTCTGGTTAAAAAGTCGTGCACCCTCCTAACCATAGTGATGGGCTCCAAATCCAATGGTTATGTCCATTTTGCTCTGCGAATTCACTGAGAGCTAACCCTAACCCTAAGTGGAATTTTCCCCAATGGCATTCCCCATGTATTTTACTAGGAAATATACATAAGTCTGGTTAAAAAGTCGTGCACCCTCCTAAGCATAGTGATGGGCTCCAAATCCAATGGCGATGTGCATTTTGCTCTGCGAATTCATAGAGAGCTAACCCTAACCCTAAGTCGAATTTTCCCCAATGGCATTCCCCATGTATTTTACTAGGAAATATACATAAGTCTGGTTGAAAAGTCGTGCACCCTCCTAACCATATTGATGGGCTCCAAATCCAATGGCGATGTCCATTTTCCTCTGTGAATTCATAGAGAGCTAACCCTAACCCTAAGTGGAATTTTCCCCAATGGCATTCCCCATGTATTTTACTAGGAAATATACATAAGTCTGGTTAAAAAGTCGTGCACCCTCCTAACCATATTGATGGGCTCCAAATCCAATGGCGATGTCCATTTTCCTCTGTGAATTCATAGAGAGCTAACCCTAACCCTAAGTGGAATTTTCCCCAATGGCATTCCCCATGTATTTTACTAGGAAATATACATAAGTCTGGTTAAAAAGTCGTGCTCACTCCTAACCATAGTGATGGGCTCCAAATCCAATGGCGATGTCCATTTTGCTCTGCGAATTCATAGAGAGCTAACCCTAACCCTAAGTGGAATTTTCTCCAATGGGATTCCCCATGTATTTTACTAGGAAATATACATAAGTCTGGTTAAAAAGTCGTGCACCCTCATAACCATATTGATGGGCTCCAAATCCAATGGCGATGTCCATTTTCCTCTGTGAATTCATGGGGAGCTAACCCTAACCCTAAGTGGAATTTTCCCCAATGGCATTCCCCATGTATTTTACTAGGAAATATACATAAGTCTGGTTGAAAAGTCGTGCACCCTCCTAACCATAGTGATGGGCTCCAAATCCAATGGCGATGTCCATTTTGCTCTGCGAATTCATAGAGAGCTAACCCTAACCCTAAGTGGAATTTTCCCCAATGGGATTCCCCATGTATTTTACTAGGAAATATACATAAGTCTGGTTAAAAAGTCGTGCACCTTCCTAACCATATTGATGGGCTCCAAATCCAATGGCGATGTCCATTTTCCTCTCTGAATTCATGGAGAGATAACCCTAACCCTAAGTGGAATTTTCGCCAATGGCATTACCCATGTATTTTACTAGGAAATATACTCAAGTCTGGTTAAAAAGTCGTGCTCACTCCTAACCATAGTGATGGGCTCCAAATCCAATGGCGATGTCCATTTTGCTCTGCGAATTCATAGAGAGCTAACCCTAACCCTAAGTGGAATTTTCCCCAATGGCATTCCCCATGTATTTTACTAGGAAATATACAAAAGTCTGGTTAAAAAGTCGTGCACCCTCCTAACCATAGTGATGGGCTCCAAATCCAATGGCGATGTCCATTTTGCTCTGCAAATTCATGGGGAGCTAACCCTAACCCTAAGTGGAATTTTCCCCAATGGCATTCCCCATGTATTTTACTAGGAAATATACATAAGTCTGGTTAAAAAGTCGTGCACCCTCCTAACCATAGTGATGGGCTCCAAATCCAATGGTGATGTCCATTTTGCTCTGCGAATTCACTGAGAGCTAACCCTAACCCTAAGTGGAATTTTCCCCAATGGCATTCCCCATGTATTTTACTAGGAAATATACATAAGTCTGGTTAAAAAGTCGTGCACCCTCCTAACCATAGTGATGGGCTCCAAATCCAATGGCGATGTCCATTTTGTTCTGCGAATTCATAGAGAGCTAACCCTAACCCTAAGTGGAATTTTCCCCAATGGCATTCCCCATGTATTTTACTAGGAAATATACATAAGTCTGGTTAAAAAGTCGTGCACCCTCCTAACCATAGTGATGGGCTCCAAATCCAATGGCGATGTCCATTTTGCTCTGCGAATTCTTGGACAGCTAACCCTAACCCTAAGTGGAATTTTCCCCAATGGCATTCCCCATGTATTTTACTAGGAAATATACATAAGTCTGGTTAAAAAGTCGTGCACCCTCCTAACCATAGTGATGGGCTCCAACTCCAATGGTGATGTCCATTTTGCTCTGCGAATTCACTGAGAGCTAACCCTAACCCTAAGTGGAATTTTCCCCAATGGCATTCCCCATGTATTTTACTAGGAAATATACATAAGTCTGGTTAAAAAGTAATGCACCCTCCTAACCATACTGATGGGCTCCAAATCCAATGGCAATGTCCATTTTGCTCTGCGAATTCATGGGGAGCTAACCCTAACCCTAAGTGGAATTTTCCCCAATGGCATTCCCCATGTATTTTACTAGGAAATATACACAAGTCTGGTTAAAAAGTCGTGCTCACTCCTAACCATACTGATGGGCTCCAAATCCAATGGCGATGTCAATTTTGCTCTACGAATTCATGGAGAGCTAACCCTAACCCTAAGTGGAATTTTCCCCAATGGCATTCCCCATGCATTTTACTAGGAAATATACATAAGTCTGGTTAAAAAGTCGTGCACCCTCCTAACCATAGTGATGGGCTCCAAATCCAATGGCGATGTCCATTTTGCTCTGCAAATTCATGGGGAGCTAACCCTAACCCTAAGTGGAATTTTCCCCAATGGCATTCCCCATGTATTTTACTAGGAAATATACATAAGTCTGGTTAAAAAGTCGTGCACCCTCCTAACCATAGAGATGGGCTCCAAATCCAATGGCGATGTCCATTTTGCTCTATGAATTCATGGAGAGCTAACCCTAACCCTAAGTGGAATTTTCCCCAATGGCATTCCCCATGTATTTTACTAGGAAATATACATAAGTCTGGATAAAAAGTCATGCACCCTCCTAACCATGTTTATGGGCTTCAAATCCAATGGCGATGTCCATTTTGCTCTGCAAATTCATGGGGAGCTAACCCTAACCCTAAGTGGAATTTTCCCCAATGGCATTCCCCATGTATTTTACTAGGAAATATACTCAAGTCTGGTTAAAAAGTCGTGCTCACTCCTAACCATAGTGATGGGCTCCAAATCCAATGGCGATGTCCATTTTGCTCTGCAAATTCATAGAGAGCTAACCCTAACCCTAAGTGGAATTTTCCCCAATGGCATTCCCCATGTATTTTACTAGGAAATATACATAAGTCTGGTTAAAAAGTCGTGCACCCTCCTAACCATAGTGATGGGCTCCAAATCCAATGGCGATGTCCATTTTGCTCTGCGAATTCATAGAGAGCTAACCGTAACCCTAAGTGGAATTTTCCCCAATGGCATTCCCCATGTATTTTACTAGGAAATATACATAAGTCTGGTTAAAAAGTCGTGCACCCTCCTAACCATAGTGATGGGCTCCAAATCCAATGGTGATGTCCATTTTGCTCTGCGAATTCACTGAGAGCTAACCCTAACCCTAAGTGGAATTTTCCCCAATGGCATTCCCCATGTATTTTACTAGGAAATATACATAAGTCTGGTTAAAAAGTCGTGCTCACTCCTCACCATAGTGATGGGCTCCAAATCCAATGGCGATGTCCATTTTGCTCTGCGAATTCATGGGGAGCTAACCCTAACCCTAAGTGGAATTTTCCCCAATGGCATTCCCCATGTATTTTACTAGGAAATATACATAAGTCTGGTTAAAAAGTCGTGCACCCTCCTAACCATAGTGATGGGCTCCAAATCCAATGGTGATGTCCATTTTGCTCTGCGAATTCACTGAGAGCTAACCCTAACCCTAAGTGGAATTTTCCCCAATGGCATTCCCCATGTATTTTACTAGGAAATATACATAAGTCTGGTTAAAAAGTCGTGCACCCTCCTAACCATAGTGATGGGCTCCAAATCCAATGGCGATGTGCATTTTGCTCTGCGAATTCATAGAGAGCTAACCCTAACCTTAAGTGGAATTTTCCCCAATGGCATTCCCCATGTATTTTACTAGGAAATATACATAAGTCTGGTTGAAAAGTCGTGCACCTTCCTAACCATAGTGATGGGCTCCAAATCCAATGGCGATGTCCATTTTGCTCTGCGAATTCATGGAGAGATAACCCTAACCCTAAGTGGAATTTTCCCCAATGGCATTCCCCATGTATTTTACTAGGAAATATACATAAGTCTGGTTAAAAAGTCGTGCACCCTCCTAACCATATTGATGGGCTCCAAATCCAATGGCGATGTCCATTTTCCTCTGTGAATTCATAGAGAGCTAACCCTAACCCTAAGTGGAATTTTCCCCAATGGCATTCCCCATGTATTTTACTAGGAAATATACATAAGTCTGGTTAAAAAGTCGTGCACCCTCCTAAGCATAGTGATGGGCTCCAAATCCAATGGCGATGTCCATTTTGCTCTGCGAATTCATGGAGAGATAACCCTAACCCTAAGTGGAATTTTCCCCAATGGCATTCCCCATGTATTTTACTAGGAAATATACATAAGTCTGGTTAAAAAGTCGTCCTCACTCCTAACCATAGTGATGGGCTCCAACTCCAATGGTGATGTCCATTTTGCTCTGCGAATTCACTGAGAGCTAACCCTAACCCTAAGTGGAATTTTCCCCAATGGCATTCCCCATGTATTTTACTAGGAAATATACATAAGTCTGGTTAAAAAGTAATGCACCCTCCTAACCATACTGATGGGCTCCAAATCCAATGGCAATGTCCATTTTGCTCTGCGAATTCATGGGGAGCTAACCCTAACCCTAAGTGGAATTTTCCCCAATGGCATTCCCCATGTATTTTACTAGGAAATATACACAAGTCTGGTTAAAAAGTCGTGCTCACTCCTAACCATACTGATGGGCTCCAAATCCAATGGCGATGTCAATTTTGCTCTACGAATTCATGGAGAGCTAACCCTAACCCTAAGTGGAATTTTCCCCAATGGCATTCCCCATGCATTTTACTAGGAAATATACATAAGTCTGGTTAAAAAGTCGTGCACCCTCCTAACCATAGTGATGGGCTCCAAATCCAATGGCGATGTCCATTTTGCTCTGCAAATTCATGGGGAGCTAACCCTAACCCTAAGTGGAATTTTCCCCAATGGCATTCCCCATGCATTTTACTAGGAAATATACATAAGTCTGCTTAAAAAGTCGTGCACCCTCCTAACCATAGAGATGGGCTCCAAATCCAATGGCGATGTCCATTTTGCTCTATGAATTCATGGAGAGCTAACCCTAACCCTAAGTGGAATTTTCCCCAATGGGATTCCCCATGTATTTTACTAGGAAATATACATAAGTCTGGTTAAAAAGTCGTGCACCTTCCTAACCATATTGATGGGCTCCAAATCCAATGGCGATGTCCATTTTCCTCTCTGAATTCATGGAGAGATAACCCTAACCCTAAGTGGAATTTTCGCCAATGGCATTACCCATGTATTTTACTAGGAAATATACTCAAGTCTGGTTAAAAAGTCGTGCTCACTCCTAACCATAGTGATGGGCTCCAAATCCAATGGCGATGTCCATTTTGCTCTGCGAATTCATAGAGAGCTAACCCTAACCCTAAGTGGAATTTTCCCCAATGGCATTCCCCATGTATTTTACTAGGAAATATACAAAAGTCTGGTTAAAAAGTCGTGCACCCTCCTAATCATAGTGATGGGCTCCAAATCCAATGGCGATGTCCATTTTGCTCTGCAAATTCATGGGGAGCTAACCCTAACCCTAAGTGGAATTTTCCCCAATGGCATTCCCCATGTATTTTACTAGGAAATATACATAAGTCTGGTTAAAAAGTAATGCACCCTCCTAACCATACTGATGGGCTCCAAATCCAATGGCAATGTCCATTTTGCTCTGCGAATTCATGGGGAGCTAACCCTAACCCTAAGTGGAATTTTCCCCAATGGCATTCCCCATGTATTTTACTAGGAAATATACACAAGTCTGGTTAAAAAGTCGTGCTCACTCCTAACCATACTGATGGGCTCCAAATCCAATGGCGATGTCAATTTTGCTCTACGAATTCATGGAGAGCTAACCCTAACCCTAAGTGGAATTTTCCCCAATGGCATTCCCCATGCATTTTACTAGGAAATATACATAAGTCTGGTTAAAAAGTCGTGCACCCTCCTAACCATAGTGATGGGCTCCAAATCCAATGGCGATGTCCATTTTGCTCTGCAAATTCATGGGGAGCTAACCCTAACCCTAAGTGGAATTTTCCCCAATGGCATTCCCCATGTATTTTACTAGGAAATATACATAAGTCTGGTTAAAAAGTCGTGCACCCTCCTAACCATAGAGATGGGCTCCAAATCCAATGGCGATGTCCATTTTGCTCTATGAATTCATGGAGAGCTAACCCTAACCCTAAGTGGAATTTTCCCCAATGGCATTCCCCATGTATTTTACTAGGAAATATACATAAGTCTGGATAAAAAGTCATGCACCCTCCTAACCATGTTTATGGGCTTCAAATCCAATGGCGATGTCCATTTTCCTCTGTGAATTCATGGAGAGATAACCCTAACCCTAAGTGGAATTTTCGCCAATGGCATTACCCATGTATTTTACTAGGAAATATACTCAAGTCTGGTTAAAAAGTCGTGCTCACTCCTAACCATAGTGATGGGCTCCAAATCCAATGGCGATGTCCATTTTGCTCTGCAAATTCATAGAGAGCTAACCCTAACCCTAAGTGGAATTTTCCCCAATGGCATTCCCCATGTATTTTACTAGGAAATATACATAAGTCTGGTTAAAAAGTCGTGCACCCTCCTAACCATAGTGATGGGCTCCAAATCCAATGGCGATGTCCATTTTGCTCTGCGAATTCATAGAGAGCTAACCGTAACCCTAAGTGGAATTTTCCCCAATGGCATTCCCCATGTATTTTACTAGGAAATATACATAAGTCTGGTTAAAAAGTCGTGCACCCTCCTAACCATAGTGATGGGCTCCAAATCCAATGGTGATGTCCATTTTGCTCTGCGAATTCACTGAGAGCTAACCCTAACCCTAAGTGGAATTTTCCCCAATGGCATTCCCCATGTATTTTACTAGGAAATATACATAAGTCTGGTTAAAAAGTCGTGCTCACTCCTCACCATAGTGATGGGCTCCAAATCCAATGGCGATGTCCATTTTGCTCTGCGAATTCATGGGGAGCTAACCCTAACCCTAAGTGGAATTTTCCCCAATGGCATTCCCCATGTATTTTACTAGGAAATATACATAAGTCTGGTTAAAAAGTCGTGCACCCTCCTAACCATAGTGATGGGCTCCAAATCCAATGGTGATGTCCATTTTGCTCTGCGAATTCACTGAGAGCTAACCCTAACCCTAAGTGGAATTTTCCCCAATGGCATTCCCCATGTATTTTACTAGGAAATATACATAAGTCTGGTTAAAAAGTCGTGCACCCTCCTAACCATAGTGATGGGCTCCAAATCCAATGGCGATGTGCATTTTGCTCTGCGAATTCATAGAGAGCTAACCCTAACCTTAAGTGGAATTTTCCCCAATGGCATTCCCCATGTATTTTACTAGGAAATATACATAAGTCTGGTTGAAAAGTCGTGCACCTTCCTAACCATAGTGATGGGCTCCAAATCCAATGGCGATGTCCATTTTGCTCTGCGAATTCATGGAGAGATAACCCTAACCCTAAGTGGAATTTTCCCCAATGGCATTCCCCATGTATTTTACTAGGAAATATACATAAGTCTGGTTAAAAAGTCGTGCACCCTCCTAACCATATTGATGGGCTCCAAATCCAATGGCGATGTCCATTTTCCTCTGTGAATTCATAGAGAGCTAACCCTAACCCTAAGTGGAATTTTCCCCAATGGCATTCCCCATGTATTTTACTAGGAAATATACATAAGTCTGGTTAAAAAGTCGTGCACCCTCCTAAGCATAGTGATGGGCTCCAAATCCAATGGCGATGTCCATTTTGCTCTGCGAATTCATGGAGAGATAACCCTAACCCTAAGTGGAATTTTCCCCAATGGCATTCCCCATGTATTTTACTAGGAAATATACATAAGTCTGGTTAAAAAGTCGTCCTCACTCCTAACCATAGTGATGGGCTCCAACTCCAATGGTGATGTCCATTTTGCTCTGCGAATTCACTGAGAGCTAACCCTAACCCTAAGTGGAATTTTCCCCAATGGCATTCCCCATGTATTTTACTAGGAAATATACATAAGTCTGGTTAAAAAGTAATGCACCCTCCTAACCATACTGATGGGCTCCAAATCCAATGGCAATGTCCATTTTGCTCTGCGAATTCATGGGGAGCTAACCCTAACCCTAAGTGGAATTTTCCCCAATGGCATTCCCCATGTATTTTACTAGGAAATATACACAAGTCTGGTTAAAAAGTCGTGCTCACTCCTAACCATACTGATGGGCTCCAAATCCAATGGCGATGTCAATTTTGCTCTACGAATTCATGGAGAGCTAACCCTAACCCTAAGTGGAATTTTCCCCAATGGCATTCCCCATGCATTTTACTAGGAAATATACATAAGTCTGGTTAAAAAGTCGTGCACCCTCCTAACCATAGTGATGGGCTCCAAATCCAATGGCGATGTCCATTTTGCTCTGCAAATTCATGGGGAGCTAACCCTAACCCTAAGTGGAATTTTCCCCAATGGCATTCCCCATGCATTTTACTAGGAAATATACATAAGTCTGCTTAAAAAGTCGTGCACCCTCCTAACCATAGAGATGGGCTCCAAATCCAATGGCGATGTCCATTTTGCTCTATGAATTCATGGAGAGCTAACCCTAACCCTAAGTGGAATTTTCCCCAATGGGATTCCCCATGTATTTTACTAGGAAATATACATAAGTCTGGTTAAAAAGTCGTGCACCTTCCTAACCATATTGATGGGCTCCAAATCCAATGGCGATGTCCATTTTCCTCTCTGAATTCATGGAGAGATAACCCTAACCCTAAGTGGAATTTTCGCCAATGGCATTACCCATGTATTTTACTAGGAAATATACTCAAGTCTGGTTAAAAAGTCGTGCTCACTCCTAACCATAGTGATGGGCTCCAAATCCAATGGCGATGTCCATTTTGCTCTGCGAATTCATAGAGAGCTAACCCTAACCCTAAGTGGAATTTTCCCCAATGGCATTCCCCATGTATTTTACTAGGAAATATACAAAAGTCTGGTTAAAAAGTCGTGCACCCTCCTAACCATAGTGATGGGCTCCAAATCCAATGGCGATGTCCATTTTGCTCTGCAAATTCATGGGGAGCTAACCCTAACCCTAAGTGGAATTTTCCCCAATGGCATTCCCCATGTATTTTACTAGGAAATATACATAAGTCTGGTTAAAAAGTCGTGCACCCTCCTAACCATAGTGATGGGCTCCAAATCCAATGGTGATGTCCATTTTGCTCTGCGAATTCACTGAGAGCTAACCCTAACCCTAAGTGGAATTTTCCCCAATGGCATTCCCCATGTATTTTACTAGGAAATATACATAAGTCTGGTTAAAAAGTCGTGCACCCTCCTAACCATAGTGATGGGCTCCAAATCCAATGGCGATGTCCATTTTGTTCTGCGAATTCATAGAGAGCTAACCCTAACCCTAAGTGGAATTTTCCCCAATGGCATTCCCCATGTATTTTACTAGGAAATATACATAAGTCTGGTTAAAAAGTCGTGCACCCTCCTAACCATAGTGATGGGCTCCAAATCCAATGGCGATGTCCATTTTGCTCTGCGAATTCTTGGACAGCTAACCCTAACCCTAAGTGGAATTTTCCCCAATGGCATTCCCCATGTATTTTACTAGGAAATATACATAAGTCTGGTTAAAAAGTCGTGCACCCTCCTAACCATAGTGATGGGCTCCAACTCCAATGGTGATGTCCATTTTGCTCTGCGAATTCACTGAGAGCTAACCCTAACCCTAAGTGGAATTTTCCCCAATGGCATTCCCCATGTATTTTACTAGGAAATATACATAAGTCTGGTTAAAAAGTAATGCACCCTCCTAACCATACTGATGGGCTCCAAATCCAATGGCAATGTCCATTTTGCTCTGCGAATTCATGGGGAGCTAACCCTAACCCTAAGTGGAATTTTCCCCAATGGCATTCCCCATGTATTTTACTAGGAAATATACACAAGTCTGGTTAAAAAGTCGTGCTCACTCCTAACCATACTGATGGGCTCCAAATCCAATGGCGATGTCAATTTTGCTCTACGAATTCATGGAGAGCTAACCCTAACCCTAAGTGGAATTTTCCCCAATGGCATTCCCCATGCATTTTACTAGGAAATATACATAAGTCTGGTTAAAAAGTCGTGCACCCTCCTAACCATAGTGATGGGCTCCAAATCCAATGGCGATGTCCATTTTGCTCTGCAAATTCATGGGGAGCTAACCCTAACCCTAAGTGGAATTTTCCCCAATGGCATTCCCCATGTATTTTACTAGGAAATATACATAAGTCTGGTTAAAAAGTCGTGCACCCTCCTAACCATAGAGATGGGCTCCAAATCCAATGGCGATGTCCATTTTGCTCTATGAATTCATGGAGAGCTAACCCTAACCCTAAGTGGAATTTTCCCCAATGGCATTCCCCATGTATTTTACTAGGAAATATACATAAGTCTGGATAAAAAGTCATGCACCCTCCTAACCATGTTTATGGGCTTCAAATCCAATGGCGATGTCCATTTTCCTCTGTGAATTCATGGAGAGATAACCCTAACCCTAAGTGGAATTTTCGCCAATGGCATTACCCATGTATTTTACTAGGAAATATACTCAAGTCTGGTTAAAAAGTCGTGCTCACTCCTAACCATAGTGATGGGCTCCAAATCCAATGGCGATGTCCATTTTGCTCTGCAAATTCATAGAGAGCTAATCCTAACCCTAAGTGGAATTTTCCCCAAAGGCATTCCCCATGTATTTTACTAGGAAATATACATAAGTCTGGTTAAAAAGTCGTGCACCCTCCTAACCATAGTGATGGGCTCCAAATCCAATGGCGATGTCCATTTTGCTCTGCGAATTCATAGAGAGCTAACCGTAACCCTAAGTGGAATTTTCCCCAATGGCATTCCCCATGTATTTTACTAGGAAATATACATAAGTCTGGTTAAAAAGTCGTGCACCCTCCTAACCATAGTGATGGGCTCCAAATCCAATGGTGATGTCCATTTTGCTCTGCGAATTCACTGAGAGCTAACCCTAACCCTAAGTGGAATTTTCCCCAATGGCATTCCCCATGTATTTTACTAGGAAATATACATAAGTCTGGTTAAAAAGTCGTGCTCACTCCTCACCATAGTGATGGGCTCCAAATCCAATGGCGATGTCCATTTTGCTCTGCGAATTCATGGGGAGCTAACCCTAACCCTAAGTGGAATTTTCCCCAATGGCATTCCCCATGTATTTTACTAGGAAATATACATAAGTCTGGTTAAAAAGTCGTGCACCCTCCTAACCATAGTGATGGGCTCCAAATCCAATGGTGATGTCCATTTTGCTCTGCGAATTCACTGAGAGCTAACCCTAACCCTAAGTGGAATTTTCCCCAATGGCATTCCCCATGTATTTTACTAGGAAATATACATAAGTCTGGTTAAAAAGTCGTGCACCCTCCTAACCATAGTGATGGGCTCCAAATCCAATGGCGATGTGCATTTTGCTCTGCGA
The DNA here is from genome assembly GCF_051295495.1 of Thamnophis sirtalis. Lineage (NCBI taxonomy): Eukaryota > Metazoa > Chordata > Lepidosauria > Squamata > Natricidae > Thamnophis > Thamnophis sirtalis. The sequence goes on from NW_028261383.1 coordinate 84,132,537, forward strand.
ATTCATAGAGAGCTAACCCTAACCTTAAGTGGAATTTTCCCCAATGGCATTCCCCATGTATTTTACTAGGAAATATACATAAGTCTGGTTGAAAAGTCGTGCACCTTCCTAACCATAGTGATGGGCTCCAAATCCAATGGCGATGTCCATTTTGCTCTGCGAATTCATGGAGAGATAACCCTAACCCTAAGTGGAATTTTCCCCAATGGCATTCCCCATGTATTTTACTAGGAAATATACATAAGTCTGGTTAAAAAGTCGTGCACCCTCCTAACCATATTGATGGGCTCCAAATCCAATGGCGATGTCCATTTTCCTCTGTGAATTCATAGAGAGCTAACCCTAACCCTAAGTGGAATTTTCCCCAATGGCATTCCCCATGTATTTTACTAGGAAATATACATAAGTCTGGTTAAAAAGTTGTGCACCCTCCTAAGCATAGTGATGGGCTCCAAATCCAATGGCGATGTCCATTTTGCTCTGCGAATTCATGGAGAGATAACCCTAACCCTAAGTGGAATTTTCCCCAATGGCATTCCCCATGTATTTTACTAGGAAATATACATAAGTCTGGTTAAAAAGTCGTCCTCACTCCTAACCATAGTGATGGGCTCCAACTCCAATGGTGATGTCCATTTTGCTCTGCGAATTCACTGAGAGCTAACCCTAACCCTAAGTGGAATTTTCCCCAATGGCATTCCCCATGTATTTTACTAGGAAATATACATAAGTCTGGTTAAAAAGTAATGCACCCTCCTAACCATACTGATGGGCTCCAAATCCAATGGCAATGTCCATTTTGCTCTGCGAATTCATGGGGAGCTAACCCTAACCCTAAGTGGAATTTTCCCCAATGGCATTCCCCATGTATTTTACTAGGAAATATACACAAGTCTGGTTAAAAAGTCGTGCTCCCTCCTAACCATACTGATGGGCTCCAAATCCAATGGCGATGTCAATTTTGCTCTACGAATTCATGGAGAGCTAACCCTAAGCCTAAGTGGAATTTTCCCCAATGGCATTCCCCATGCATTTTACTAGGAAATATACATAAGTCTGGTTAAAAAGTCGTGCACCCTCCTAACCATAGTGATGGGCTCCAAATCCAATGGCGATGTCCATTTTGCTCTGCAAATTCATGGGGAGCTAACCCTAACCCTAAGTGGAATTTTCCCCAATGGCATTCCCCATGCATTTTACTAGGAAATATACATAAGTCTGCTTAAAAAGTCGTGCACCCTCCTAACCATAGAGATGGGCTCCAAATCCAATGGCGATGTCCATTTTGCTCTATGAATTCATGGAGAGCTAACCCTAACCCTAAGTGGAATTTTCCCCAATGGCATTCCCCATGTATTTTACTAGGAAATATACATAAGTCTGGATAAAAAGTCATGCACCCTCCTAACCATGTTTATGGGCTTCAAATCCAATGGCGATGTCCATTTTCCTCTGTGAATTCATGGAGAAATAACCCTAACCCTAAGTGGAATTTTCGCCAATGGCATTACCCATGTATTTTACTAGGAAATATACTCAAGTCTGGTTAAAAAGTCGTGCTCACTCCTAACCATAGTGATGGGCTCCAAATCCAATGGCGATGTCAATTTTGCTCTGCGAATTCATAGAGAGCTAACCCTAACCCTAAGTGGAATTTTCCCCAATGGCATTCCCCATGTATTTTACTAGGATATATACATAAGTCTGGTTAAAAAGTCGTGCACCCTCCTAACCATAGTGATGGGCTCCAAATCCAATGGCGATGTCCATTTTGCTCTGCGAATTCATGGGGAGCTAACCCTAACCCTAAGTGGAATTTTTCCCAATGGCATTCCCCATGTATTTTACTAGGAAATATACATAAGTCTGGTTAAAAAGTCATGCACCCTCCTAACCATACTGATGGGCTCCAAATCCAATGGCAATGTCCATTTTGCTCTGCGAATTCATGGGGAGCTAACCCTAACCCTAAGTGGAATTTTCCCCAATGGCATTCCCCATGTATTTTACTAGGAAATATACACAAGTCTGGTTAAAAAGTCGTGCTCACTCCTAACCATACTGATGGGCTCCAAATCCAATGGCGATGTCAATTTTGCTCTACGAATTCATGGAGAGCTAACCCTAACCCTAAGTGGAATTTTCCCCAATGGCATTCCCCATGCATTTTACTAGGAAATATACATAAGTCTGGTTAAAAAGTCGTGCACCCTCCTAACCATAGTGATGGGCTCCAAATCCAATGGCGATGTCCATTTTGCTCTGCAAATTCATGGGGAGCTAACCCTAACCCTAAGTGGAATTTTCCCCAATGGCATTCCCCATGTATTTTACTAGGAAATATACATAAGTCTGGTTAAAAAGTCGTGCACCCTCCTAACCATAGTGATGGGCTCCAAATCCAATGGTGATGTCCATTTTGCTCTGCGAATTCACTGAGAGCTAACCCTAACCCTAAGTGGAATTTTCCCCAATGGCATTCCCCATGTATTTTACTAGGAAATATACATAAGTCTGGTTAAAAAGTCGTGCACCCTCCTAACCATAGAGATGGGCTCCAAATCCAATGGCGATGTCCATTTTGCTCTATGAATTCATGGAGAGCTAACCCTAACCCTAAGTGGAATTTTCCCCAATGGCATTCCCCATGTATTTTACTAGGAAATATACATAAGTCTGGATAAAAAGTCATTCACCCTCCTAACCATGTTTATGGGCTTCAAATCCAATGGCGATGTCCATTTTCCTCTGTGAATTCATGGAGAGATAACCCTAACCCTAAGTGGAATTTTCGCCAATGGCATTCCCCATGTATTTTATTAGGAAATATATATAAGTCTGGTTAAAAAGTCGTGCACCCTCCTAACCATAGTGATGGGCTCCAAATCCAATGGCGATGTCCATTTTGCTCTGCGAATTCATGGGGAGCTAACCCTAACCCTAAGTGGAATTTTCCCCAATGGCATTCCCCATGTATTTTACTAGGAAATATACATAAGTCTGGTTAAAAAGTCGTTCACCCTCCTAACCATAGTGATGGGCTCCAAATCCAATGGTGATGTCCATTTTGCTCTGCGAATTCACTGAGAGCTAACCCTAACCCTAAGTGGAATTTTCCCCAATGGCATTCCCCATGTATTTTATTAGGAAATATACATAAGTCTGGTTAAAAAGTCGTGCACCCTCCTAAGCATAGTGATGGGCTCCAAATCCAATGGCGATGTGCATTTTGCTCTGCGAATTCATAGAGAGCTAACCCTAACCCTAAGTGGAATTTTCCCCAATGGCATTCCCCATGTATTTTACTAGGAAATATACATAAGTCTGGTTGAAAAGTCATGCACCCTCCTAACCATATTGATGGGCTCCAAATCCAATGGCGATGTCCATTTTGCTCTGCGAATTCATGGAGAGATAACCCTAACCCTAAGTGGAATTTTCCCCAATGGCATTCCCCATGTATTTTACTAGGAAATATACATAAGTCTGGTTAAAAAGTCATGCACCCTCCTAACCATATTGATGGGCTCCAAATCCAATGGCAATGTCCATTTTCCTCTCTGAATTCATGGAGAGATAACCCTAACCCTATGTGGAATTTTCGCCAATGGCATTACCCATGTATTTTACTAGGAAATATACTCAAGTCTGGTTAAAAAGTCGTGCTCACTCCTAACCATAGTGATGGGCTCCAAATCCAATGGCGATGTCCATTTTGCTCTGCGAATTCATAGAGAGCTAACCTTAACCCTAAGTGGAATTTTCCCCAATGGCATTCCCCATGTATTTTACTAGGAAATATACATAAGTCTGGTTAAAAAGTCGTGCACCCTCCTAACCATAGTGATGGGCTCCAAATCCAATGGCGATGTCCATTTTGCTCTGCGAATTCTTGGACAGCTAACCCTAACCCTAAGTGGAATTTTCCCCAATGGCATTCCCCATGTATTTTACTAGGAAATATACATAAGTCTGGTTAAAAAGTCATGCACCCTCCTAACCATATTGATGGGCTCCAAATCCAATGCCGATGTCCATTTTGCTCTACGAATTCATGGAGAGATAACCCTAACCCTAAGTGGAATTTTCGCCAATGGCATTACCCATGTATTTTACTAGGAAATATACTCAAGTCTGGTTAAAAAGTCGTGCTCACTCCTAACCATAGTGATGGGCTCCAAATCCAATGGCGATGTCCATTTTGCTCTGCGAATTCATAGAGAGCTAACCCTAACCCTAAGTGGAATTTTCCCCAATGGCATTCCCCATGTATTTTACTAGGAAATATACATAAGTCTGGTTAAAAAGTCGTGCACCCTCCTAACCATAGTGATGGGCTCCAAATCCAATGGCGATGTCCATTTTGCTCTGCGAATTCTTGGACAGCTAACCCTAACCCTAAGTGGAATTTTCCCCAATGGCATTCCCCATGTATTTTACTAGGAAATATACATAAGTCTGGTTAAAAAGTCGTGCACCCTCCTAACCATATTGATGGGCTCCAAATCCAATGGCGATGTCCATTTTACTCTGCGAATTCACTGAGAGCTAACCCTAACCCTAAGTGGAATTTTCCCCAATGGCATTCCCCATGTATTTTACTAGGAAATATACATAAGTCTGGTTAAAAAGTCATGCACCCTCCTAACCATATTGATGGGCTCCAAATCCAATGGTGATGTCCATTTTCCTCTGTGAATTCATGGAGAGATAACCCTAACCCTAAGTGGAATTTTCGCCAATGGCATTACCCATGTATTTTACTAGGAAATATACTCAAGTCTGGTTAAAAAGTTGTGCTCACTCCTAACCATAGTGATGGGCTCCAAATCCAATGGCGATGTCCATTTTGCTCTGCGAATTAATAGAGAGCTAACCCTAACCCTAAGTGGAATTTTCCCCAATGGCATTCCCCATGTATGTTACTAGGAAATATACATAAGTCTGGTTAAAAAGTCGTGCACCCTCCTAACCATAGTGATGGGCTCCAAATCCAATGGCAATGTACATTTTGCTCTGCGAATTCATGGAGAGCTAACCCTAACCCTAAGTGGAATTTTCCCCAATGGCATTCCCCATGTATTTTACTAGGAAATATACATAAGTCTGGTTAAAAAGTCATGCACCCTCCTAACCATATTGATGGGCTCCAAATCCAATGCCGATGTCCATTTTGCTCTACGAATTCATGGAGAGATAACCCTAACCCTAAGTGGAATTTTCGCCAATGGCATTACCCATGTATTTTACTAGGAAATATACTCAAGTCTGGTTAAAAAGTCGTGCTCACTCCTAACCATAGTGATGGGCTCCAAATCCAATGGCGATGTCCATTTTGCTCTGCGAATTCATAGAGAGCTAACCCTAACCCTAAGTGGAATTTTCCCCAATGGCATTCCCCATGTATTTTACTAGGAAATATACATAAGTCTGGTTAAAAAGTCGTGCACCCTCCTAACCATAGTGATGGGCTCCAAATCCAATGGCGATGTCCATTTTGCTCTGCGAATTCTTGGACAGCTAACCCTAACCCTAAGTGGAATTTTCCCCAATGGCATTCCCCATGTATTTTACTAGGAAATATACATAAGTCTGGTTAAAAAGTCGTGCACCCTCCTAACCATATTGATGGGCTCCAAATCCAATGGCGATGTCCATTTTGCTCTGCGAATTCACTGAGAGCTAACCCTAACCCTAAGTGGAATTTTCCCCAATGGCATTCCCCATGTATTTTACTAGGAAATATACATAAGTCTGGTTAAAAAGTCATGCACCCTCCTAACCATATTGATGGGCTCCAAATCCAATGGTGATGTCCATTTTCCTCTGTGAATTCATGGAGAGATAACCCTAACCCTAAGTGGAATTTTCGCCAATGGCATTACCCATGTATTTTACTAGGAAATATACTCAAGTCTGGTTAAAAAGTTGTGCTCACTCCTAACCATAGTGATGGGCTCCAAATCCAATGGCGATGTCCATTTTGCTCTGCGAATTAATAGAGAGCTAACCCTAACCCTAAGTGGAATTTTCCCCAATGGCATTCCCCATGTATGTTACTAGGAAATATACATAAGTCTGGTTAAAAAGTCGTGCACCCTCCTAACCATAGTGATGGGCTCCAAATCCAATGGCAATGTACATTTTGCTCTGCGAATTCATGGAGAGCTAACCCTAACCCTAAGTGGAATTTTCCCCAATGGCATTCCCCATGTATTTTACTAGGAAAAATACACAAGTCTGTTTAAAAAGTCGTGCACCCTCCTAACCATAGTGATGGGCTCCAAATCCAATGGTGATGTCCATTTTGCTCTGCGAATTCACAGAGAGCTAACCCTAACCCTAAGTGGAATTTTCCCCAATGGCATTCCCCATGTATTTTACTAGGAAATATACATAAGTCTGGTTAAAAAGTCATGCACCCGCCTAACCATATTGATGGGCTCCAAATCCAATGGCGATGTCCATTTTCCTCTGTGAATTCACAGAGAGCTAACCCTAACCCTAAGTGGAATTTTCGCCAATGGCATTACCCACGTATTTTACTAGGAAATATACACAAGTCTGGTTAAAAAGTCATGCACCCTCCTAACCATATTGATGGGCTCCAAATCCAATGGCGATGTCCATTTTCCTCTGTGAATTCATGGAGAGATAACCCTAACCCTAAGTGGAATTTTCGCCAATGGCATTACCCATGTATTTTACTAGGAAATATACTCAAGTCTGGTTAAAAAGTCGTGCTCACTCCTAACCATAGTGATGGGCTCCAAATCCAATGGCGATGTCCATTTTGCTCTGCGAATTCATAGAGAGCTAACCCTAACCCTAAGTGGAATTTTCCCCAATGGCATTCCCCATGTATTTTACTAGGAAATATACATAAGTCTGGTTAAAAAGTCGTGTACCCTCCTAACCATATTGATGGGCTCCAAATCCAATGGCGATGTCCATTTTGCTCTGCGAATTCACTGAGAGCTAACCCTAACCCTAAGTGGAATTTTCCCCAATGGCATTCCCCATGAATTTTACTAGGAAATATACATAAGTCTGGTTAAAAAGTCGTGCACCCTCCTAACCATAGTGATGGGCTCCAAATCCAATGGCGATGTCCATTTTGCTCTGCGAATTCTTGGACAGCTAACCCTAACCCTAAGTGGAATTTTCCCCAATGGCATTCCCCATGTATTTTACTAGGAAATATACATAAGTCTGGTTAAAAAGTCGTGCACCCTCCTAACCATATTGATGGGCTCCAAATCCAATGGCGATGTCCATTTTGCTCTGCGAATTCACTGAGAGCTAACCCTAACCCTAAGTGGAATTTTCCCCAATGGCATTCCCCATGTATTTTACTAGGAAATATACATAAGTCTGGTTAAAAAGTCATGCACCCTCCTAACCATATTGATGGGCTCCAAATCCAATGGTGATGTCCATTTTCCTCTGTGAATTCATGGAGAGATAACCCTAACCCTAAGTGGAATTTTCGCCAATGGCATTACCCATGTATTTTACTAGGAAATATACTCAAGTCTGGTTAAAAAGTTGTGCTCACTCCTAACCATAGTGATGGGCTCCAAATCCAATGGCGATGTCCATTTTGCTCTGCGAATTAATAGAGAGCTAACCCTAACCCTAAGTGGAATTTTCCCCAATGGCATTCCCCATGTATGTTACTAGGAAATATACATAAGTCTGGTTAAAAAGTCGTGCACCCTCCTAACCATAGTGATGGGCTCCAAATCCAATGGCAATGTACATTTTGCTCTGCGAATTCATGGAGAGCTAACCCTAACCCTAAGTGGAATTTTCCCCAATGGCATTCCCCATGTATTTTACTAGGAAAAATACACAAGTCTGTTTAAAAAGTCGTGCACCCTCCTAACCATAGTGATGGGCTCCAAATCCAATGGTGATGTCCATTTTGCTCTGCGAATTCACAGAGAGCTAACCCTAACCCTAAGTGGAATTTTCCCCAATGGCATTCCCCATGTATTTTACTAGGAAATATACATAAGTCTGGTTAAAAAGTCATGCACCCGCCTAACCATATTGATGGGCTCCAAATCCAATGGCGATGTCCATTTTCCTCTGTGAATTCACAGAGAGCTAACCCTAACCCTAAGTGGAATTTTCCCCAATGGCATTACCCACGTATTTTACTAGGAAATATACACAAGTCTGGTTAAAAAGTCATGCACCCTCCTAACCATATTGATGGGCTCCAAATCCAATGGCGATGTCCATTTTCCTCTGTGAATTCATGGAGAGATAACCCTAACCCTAAGTGGAATTTTCGCCAATGGCATTACCCATGTATTTTACTAGGAAATATACTCAAGTCTGGTTAAAAAGTCGTGCTCACTCCTAACCATAGTGATGGGCTCCAAATCCAATGGCGATGTCCATTTTGCTCTGCGAATTCATAGAGAGCTAACCCTAACCCTAAGTGGAATTTTCCCCAATGGCATTCCCCATGTATTTTACTAGGAAATATACATAAGTCTGGTTAAAAAGTCGTGCACCCTCCTAACCATAGTGATGGGCTCCAAATCCAATGGCGATGTCCATTTTGCTCTGCGAATTCTTGGACAGCTAACCCTAACCCTAAGTGGAATTTTCCCCAATGGCATTCCCCATGTATTTTACTAGGAAATATACATAAGTCTGGTTAAAAAGTCGTGTACCCTCCTAACCATATTGATGGGCTCCAAATCCAATGGCGATGTCCATTTTGCTCTGCGAATTCACTGAGAGCTAACCCTAACCCTAAGTGGAATTTTCCCCAATGGCATTCCCCATGAATTTTACTAGGAAATATACATAAGTCTGGTTAAAAAGTCATGCACCCTCCTAACCATATTGATGGGCTCCAAATCCAATGGCGATGTCCATTTTCCTCTGTGAATTCATGGAGAGATAACCCTAACCCTAAGTGGAATTTTCGCCAATGGCATTACCCATGTATTTTACTAGGAAATATACTCAAGTCTGGTTAAAAAGTCGTGCTCACTCCTAACCATAGTGATGGGCTCCAAATCCAATGGCGATGTCCATTTTGCTCTGCGAATTCATAGAGAGCTAACCCTAACCCTAAGTGGAATTTTCCCCAATGGCATTCCTCATGTATTTTACTAGGAAATATACATAAGTCTGGTTAAAAAGTCGTGCACCCTCCTAACCATAGTGATGGGCTCCAAATCCAATGGCGATGTCCATTTTGCTCTGCGAATTCTTGGAGAGCTAACCCTAACCCTAACTGGAATTTTCCCCAATGGCGTTCCCCATGTATTTTACTAGGAAATATACATAAATCTGGTTAAAAAGTCATGCACCCTCCTAACCATAGTGATGGGCTCCAAATCCAATGGCGATGTCCATTTTCCTCTGCGAATTCATGGAGAGCTAACCCTAACCCTAAGTGGAATTTTCCCCAATGGCATTCCCCATGTATTTTACTAGGAAATATACATAAGTCTGGTTAAAAATTCGTGCACCCTCCTAACCATACTGATGGGCTCCAAATCCAATGGCGATGTCCATTTTCCTCTGCGAATTCATGGAGAACTAATCCTAACCCTAAGTGGAATTTTCCCCAATGGCATTCCCCATGTATTTTACTAGGAAATATACACAAGTCTGGTTAAAAAGTCGTGCTCACTCCTAACCATACTGATGGGCTCCAAATCCAATGGCGATGTCCATTTTCCTCTGCGAATTCATGGAGAGCTAACCCTAACCCTAAGTGGAATTTTCGCCAATGGCATTCCCCATGTATTTTACTAGGAAATATACAGAAGTCTGGTTAAAAAGTCGTGCACCCTCCTAACCATACTGATGGGCTCCAAATCCAATGGCGATGTCCATTTTGCTCTGCGAATTCTTGGAGAGCTAACCCTAACCCTAAGTGGAATTTTCCCCAATGGCATTCCCCATGTATTTTACTAGGAAATATACACAAGTCTGGTTAAAAAGTCGTGCTCACTCCGAACCATACTGATGGGCTCCAAATCCAATGGCGATGTCCATTTTCCTCTGCGAATTCATGGAGAGCTAACCCTAACCCTAAGTGGAATTTTCCCCAATGGCATTCCCCATGAATTTTACTAGGAAATATACATAAGTCTGGTTAAAAAGTCATGCACCCTCCTAACCATATTGATGGGCTCCAAATCCAATGGCGATGTCCATTTTCCTCTGTGAATTCATGGAGAGATAACCCTAACCCTAAGTGGAATTTTCGCCAATGGCATTACCCATGTATTTTACTAGGAAATATACTCAAGTCTGGTTAAAAAGTCGTGCTCACTCCTAACCATAGTGATGGGCTCCAAATCCAATGGCGATGTCCATTTTGCTCTGCGAATTCATAGAGAGCTAACCCTAACCCTAAGTGGAATTTTCCCCAATGGCATTCCTCATGTATTTTACTAGGAAATATACATAAGTCTGGTTAAAAAGTCGTGCACCCTCCTAACCATAGTGATGGGCTCCAAATCCAATGGCGATGTCCATTTTGCTCTGCGAATTCTTGGAGAGCTAACCCTAACCCTAAGTGGAATTTTCCCCAATGGCGTTCCCCATGTATTTTACTAGGAAATATACATAAATCTGGTTAAAAAGTCATGCACCCTCCTAACCATAGTGATGGGCTCCAAATCCAATGGCGATGTCCATTTTCCTCTGCGAATTCATGGAGAGCTAACCCTAACCCTAAGTGGAATTTTCCCCAATGGCATTCCCCATGTATTTTACTAGGAAATATACATAAGTCTGGTTAAAAATTCGTGCACCCTCCTAACCATACTGATGGGCTCCAAATCCAATGGCGATGTCCATTTTCCTCTGCGAATTCATGGAGAACTAATCCTAACCCTAAGTGGAATTTTCCCCAATGGCATTCCCCATGTATTTTACTAGGAAATATACACAAGTCTGGTTAAAAAGTCGTGCTCACTCCTAACCATACTGATGGGCTCCAAATCCAATGGCGATGTCCATTTTCCTCTGCGAATTCATGGAGAGCTAACCCTAACCCTAAGTGGAATTTTCGCCAATGGCATTCCCCATGTATTTTACTAGGAAATATACAGAAGTCTGGTTAAAAAGTCGTGCACCCTCCTAACCATACTGATGGGCTCCAAATCCAATGGCGATGTCCATTTTGCTCTGCGAATTCTTGGAGAGCTAACCCTAACCCTAAGTGGAATTTTCCCCAATGGCATTCCCCATGTATTTTACTAGGAAATATACACAAGTCTGGTTAAAAAGTCGTGCTCACTCCGAACCATACTGATGGGCTCCAAATCCAATGGCGATGTCCATTTTCCTCTGCGAATTCATGGAGAGCTAACCCTAACCCTAAGTGGAATTTTCGACAATGGCATTACCCATGTATTTTACTAGGAAATATACACAAGTCTGGTTAAAAAGTCGTGCTCACTCCTAACCATACTGATGGGCTCCAAATCCAATGGCGATGTACATTTTGCTCTATGAATTCATGGAGAGCTAACCCTAACCCTAAGTGGAATTTTCGCCAATGGCATTCCCCATGTATTTTACTAGGAAATATACATAAGTCTGGTTAAAAAGTCGTGCACCATCCTAAGCATAGTGATGGGCTCCAAATCCAATGGTGATGTCCATTTTGCTCTGCGAATTCATGGAGAGCTAACCCTAACCCTAAGTGGAATTTTCCCAATGGCATTCCCCATGTATTTTACTAGGAAATATACATAAGTCTGGTTAAAAAGTCGTGCACCCTCCTCACTATACTGATGGGCTCCAAATCCAATGGCGATGTCCATTTTCCTCTGCGAATTCATGGAGAGCTAACCCTAACCCTAACTGGAATTTTCGCCAATGGCATTACCAATGTATTTTACTAGGAAATATACAGAAGTCTGGTTAAAAAGTCGTGCTCACTCCTAACCATACTGATGGGCTCCAAATCCAATGGCGATGTCCATTTTGCTCTGCGAATTCATGGAGAGCTAACCCTAACCCTAAGTGGAATTTTCGCCAATGGCATTCCCCATGTATTTTACTAGGAAATATACATAAGTCTGGTTAAAAAGTCGTGCACCCTCCTAACCATAGTGATGGGATCCAAATCCAATGGCGATGTCCATTTTGCTCTGCGAATTCACAGAGAGCTAACCCTAACCCTAAGTGGAATTTTCCCCAATGGCATTCCCCATGTATTTTATTAGGAAATATACATAAGTCTGGTTAAAAAGTCATGCACCCTCCTAACCATACTGATGGGCTCCAAATCCAATGGCAATGTCCATTTTGCTCTGCGAATTCATGGGGAGCTAACCCTAACCCTAAGTGGAATTTTCGCCAATGGCATTCCCCATGTATTTTACTAGGAAATATACACAAGTCTGGTTAAAAAGTCATGCTCACTCCTAACCATAGTGATGGGCTCCAAATCCAATGGCAATGTCCATTTTGCTCTGCGAATTCATGGGGAGCTAACCCTAACCCTAAGTGGAATTTTCGCCAATGGCATTCCCCATGTATTTTACTAGGAAATATACACAAGTCTGGTTAAAAAGTCATGCACCCTCCTAACCATACTGATGGGCTCCAAATCCAATGGCAATGTCCATTTTGCTCTGCGAATTCATGGGGAGCTAACCCTAACCCTAAGTGGAATTTTCGCCAATGGCATTCCCCATGTATTTTACTAGGAAATATACATAAGTCTGGTTAAAAAGTCGTGCACCATCCTAAGCATAGTGATGGGCTCCAAATCCAATGGTGATGTCCATTTTGCTCTGCAAATTCATGGAGAGCTCACCCTAACCCTAAGTGGAATTTTCCCCAATGGCATTCCCCATGTATTTTACTAGGAAATATACATAAGTCTGGTTAAAAAGTCGTGCACCCTCCTCACTATACTGATGGGCTCCAAATCCAATGGCGATGTCCATTTTCCTCTGCGAATTCATGGAGAGCTAACCCTAACCCTAAGTGGAATTTTCGCCAATGGCATTACCCATGTATTTTACTAGGAAATATACAGAAGTCTGGTTAAAAAGTCGTGCTCACTCCTAACCATACTGATGGGCTCCAAATCCAATGGCGATGTCCATTTTGCTCTGCGAATTCATGGGGAGCTAACGCTAACCCTAAGTGGAATTTTCCCCAATGGCATTCCCCATGTATTTTACTAGGAAATATACATAAGTCTGGTTAAAAAGTCGTGCACCCTCCTAACCATAGTGATGGGCGCCAAATCCAATGGCGATGTCCATTTTGCTCTGCGAATTCACAGAGAGCTAACCCTAACCCTAAGTGGAATTTTCCCCAATGGCATTCCCCATGTATTTTATTAGGAAATATACATAAGTCTGGTTAAAAAGTCATGCACCCTCCTAACCATACTGATGGGCTCCAAATCCAATGGCAATGTCCATTTTGCTCTGCGAATTCATGGGGAGCTAACCCTAACCCTAAGTGGAATTTTCGCCAATGGCATTCCCCATGTATTTTACTAGGAAATATACACAAGTCTGGTTAAAAAGTCATGCTCACTCCTAACCATAGTGATGGGCTCCAAATCCAATGGCGATGTCCATTTTGCTCTGCGAATTCATGGAGAGCTAACCCTAACACTAAGTGGAATTTTCGCCAATGGCATTCCCCATGTATTTTACTAGGAAATATACATAAGTCTGGTTAAAAAGTTGTGCACCCTCCTAACCATAGTGATTGGCTCCAAATCCAATGGCGATGTCCATTTTGCTCTGCGAATTCACAGAGAGCTAACCCTAACCCTAAGTGGAATTTTCCCCAATGGCATTCCCCATGTATTTTACTAGGAAATATACATAAGTCTGGTTAAAAATTCGTGCACCCTCCTAACCATACTGATGGGCTCCAAATCCAATGGCGATGTCCATTTTCCTCTGCGAATTCATGGAGAACTAATCCTAACCCTAAGTGGAATTTTCCCCAATGGCATTCCCCATGTATTTTACTAGGAAATATACACAAGTCTGGTTAAAAAGTCGTGCTCACTCCTAACCATACTGATGGGCTCCAAATCCAATGGCGATGTCCATTTTCCTCTGCGAATTCATGGAGAGCTAACCCTAACCCTAAGTGGAATTTTCGCCAATGGCATTCCCCATGTATTTTACTAGGAAATATACAGAAGTCTGGTTAAAAAGTCGTGCACCCTCCTAACCATACTGATGGGCTCCAAATCCAATGGCGATGTCCATTTTGCTCTGCGAATTCTTGGAGAGCTAACCCTAACCCTAAGTGGAATTTTCCCCAATGGCATTCCCCATGTATTTTACTAGGAAATATACACAAGTCTGGTTAAAAAGTCGTGCTCACTCCGAACCATACTGATGGGCTCCAAATCCAATGGCGATGTCCATTTTCCTCTGCGAATTCATGGAGAGCTAACCCTAACCCTAAGTGGAATTTTCCCCAATGGCATTCCCCATGAATTTTACTAGGAAATATACATAAGTCTGGTTAAAAAGTCATGCACCCTCCTAACCATATTGATGGGCTCCAAATCCAATGGCGATGTCCATTTTCCTCTGTGAATTCATGGAGAGATAACCCTAACCCTAAGTGGAATTTTCGCCAATGGCATTACCCATGTATTTTACTAGGAAATATACTCAAGTCTGGTTAAAAAGTCGTGCTCACTCCTAACCATAGTGATGGGCTCCAAATCCAATGGCGATGTCCATTTTGCTCTGCGAATTCATAGAGAGCTAACCCTAACCCTAAGTGGAATTTTCCCCAATGGCATTCCTCATGTATTTTACTAGGAAATATACATAAGTCTGGTTAAAAAGTCGTGCACCCTCCTAACCATAGTGATGGGCTCCAAATCCAATGGCGATGTCCATTTTGCTCTGCGAATTCTTGGAGAGCTAACCCTAACCCTAAGTGGAATTTTCCCCAATGGCGTTCCCCATGTATTTTACTAGGAAATATACATAAATCTGGTTAAAAAGTCATGCACCCTCCTAACCATAGTGATGGGCTCCAAATCCAATGGCGATGTCCATTTTCCTCTGCGAATTCATGGAGAGCTAACCCTAACCCTAAGTGGAATTTTCCCCAATGGCATTCCCCATGTATTTTACTAGGAAATATACATAAGTCTGGTTAAAAATTCGTGCACCCTCCTAACCATACTGATGGGCTCCAAATCCAATGGCGATGTCCATTTTCCTCTGCGAATTCATGGAGAACTAATCCTAACCCTAAGTGGAATTTTCCCCAATGGCATTCCCCATGTATTTTACTAGGAAATATACACAAGTCTGGTTAAAAAGTCGTGCTCACTCCTAACCATACTGATGGGCTCCAAATCCAATGGCGATGTCCATTTTCCTCTGCGAATTCATGGAGAGCTAACCCTAACCCTAAGTGGAATTTTCGCCAATGGCATTCCCCATGTATTTTACTAGGAAATATACAGAAGTCTGGTTAAAAAGTCGTGCACCCTCCTAACCATACTGATGGGCTCCAAATCCAATGGCGATGTCCATTTTGCTCTGCGAATTCTTGGAGAGCTTACCCTAACCCTAAGTGGAATTTTCCCCAATGGCATTCACCATGTATTTTACTAGGAAATATACACAAGTCTGGTTAAAAAGTCGTGCTCACTCCGAACCATACTGATGGGCTCCAAATCCAATGGCGATGTCCATTTTCCTCTGCGAATTCATGGAGAGCTAACCCTAACCCTAAGTGGAATTTTCGACAATGGCATTACCCATGTATTTTACTAGGAAATATACACAAGTCTGGTTAAAAAGTCGTGCTCACTCCTAACCATACTGATGGGCTCCAAATCCAATGGCGATGTACATTTTGCTCTATGAATTCATGGAGAGCTAACCCTAACCCTAAGTGGAATTTTCGCCAATGGCATTCCCCATGTATTTTACTAGGAAATATACATAAGTCTAGTTAAAAAGTCGTGCACCATCCTAAGCATAGTGATGGGCTCCAAATCCAATGGTGATGTCCATTTTGCTCTGCGAATTCATGGAGAGCTAACCCTAACCCTAAGTGGAATTTTCCCAATGGCATTCCCCATGTATTTTACTAGGAAATATACATAAGTCTGGTTAAAAAGTCGTGCACCCTCCTCACTATACTGATGGGCTCCAAATCCAATGGCGATGTCCATTTTCCTCTGCGAATTCATGGAGAGCTAACCCTAACCCTAACTGGAATTTTCGCCAATGGCATTACCAATGTATTTTACTAGGAAATATACAGAAGTCTGGTTAAAAAGTCGTGCTCACTCCTAACCATACTGATGGGCTCCAAATCCAATGGCGATGTCCATTTTGCTCTGCGAATTCATGGAGAGCTAACCCTAACCCTAAGTGGAATTTTCGCCAATGGCATTCCCCATGTATTTTACTAGGAAATATACATAAGTCTGGTTAAAAAGTCGTGCACCCTCCTAACCATAGTGATGGGCTCCAAATCCAATGGCGATGTCCATTTTGCTCTGCGAATTCACAGAGAGCTAACCCTAACCCTAAGTGGAATTTTCCCCAATGGCATTCCCCATGTATTTTATTAGGAAATATACATAAGTCTGGTTAAAAAGTCATGCACCCTCCTAACCATACTGATGGGCTCCAAATCCAATGGCAATGTCCATTTTGCTCTGCGAATTCATGGGGAGCTAACCCTAACCCTAAGTGGAATTTTCGCCAATGGCATTCCCCATGTATTTTACTAGGAAATATACACAAGTCTGGTTAAAAAGTCATGCTCACTCCTAACCATAGTGATGGGCTCCAAATCCAATGGCAATGTCCATTTTGCTCTGCGAATTCATGGGGAGCTAACCCTAACCCTAAGTGGAATTTTCGCCAATGGCATTCCCCATGTATTTTACTAGGAAATATACACAAGTCTGGTTAAAAAGTCATGCACCCTCCTAACCATACTGATGGGCTCCAAATCCAATGGCAATGTCCATTTTGCTCTGCGAATTCATGGGGAGCTAACCCTAACCCTAAGTGGAATTTTCGCCAATGGCATTCCCCATGTATTTTACTAGGAAATATACATAAGTCTGGTTAAAAAGTCGTGCACCCTCCTAACCTTATTGATGGGCTCCAAATCCAATGGCGATGTCCATTTTCCTCTGTGAATTCATAGAGAGCTAACCCTAACCCTAAGTGGAATTTTCCCCAATGGCATTCCCCATGTATTTTACTAGGAAATATACATAAGTCTGGTTGAAAAGTCGTGCACCTTCCTAACCATAGTGATGGGCTCCAAATCCAATGGCGATGTCCATTTTCCTCTGTGAATTCATAGAGAGCTAACCCTAACCCTAAGTGGAATTTTCGCCAATGGCATTCCCCATGTATTTTACTAGGAAATATACATAAGTCTGGTTGAAAAGTCGTGCACCCTCCTAACCATATTGATGGGCTCCAAATCCAATGGCGATGTCCATTTTCCTCTGTGAATTCAAAGAGAGCTAACCCTAACCCTAAGTGGAATTTTCCCCAATGGCATTCCCCATGTATTTTACTAGGAAATATACATAAGTCTGGTTGAAAAGTCGTGCACCTTCCTAACCATAGTGATGGGCTCCAAATCCAATGGCGATGTCCATTTTCCTCTGTGAATTCATAGAGAGCTAACCCTAACCCTAAGTGGAATTTTCCCCAATGGCATTCCCCATGTATTTTACTAGGAAATATACATAAGTCTGGTTAAAAAGTCGTGCACCCTCCTAACCATAGTGATGGGCTCCAAATCCAATGGTGATGTCCATTTTTCTCTGCGAATTCACTGAGAGCTAACCCTAACCCTAAGTGGAATTTTCCCCAATGGCATTCCCCATGTATTTTACTAGGAAATATACATAAGTCTGGTTAAAAAGTCGTGCACCCTCCTAACCATAGTGATGGGCTCCAAATCCAATGGTTATGTCCATTTTGCTCTGCGAATTCACTGAGAGCTAACCCTAACCCTAAGTGGAATTTTCCCCAATGGCATTCCCCATGTATTTTACTAGGAAATATACATAAGTCTGGTTAAAAAGTCGTGCACCCTCCTAACCATAGTGATGGGCTCCAAATCCAATGGTTATGTCCATTTTGCTCTGCGAATTCACTGAGAGCTAACCCTAACCCTAAGTGGAATTTTCCCCAATGGCATTCCCCATGTATTTTACTAGGAAATATACAAAAGTCTGGTTAAAAAGTCGTGCACCCTCCTAACCATAGTGATGGGCTCCAAATCCAATGGCGATGTCCATTTTGCTCTGCAAATTCATGGGGAGCTAACCCTAACCCTAAGTGGAATTTTCCCCAATGGCATTCCCCATGTATTTTACTAGGAAATATACATAAGTCTGGTTAAAAAGTCGTGCACCCTCCTAACCATAGTGATGGGCTCCAAATCCAATGGTGATGTCCATTTTGCTCTGCGAATTCACTGAGAGCTAACCCTAACCCTAAGTGGAATTTTCCCCAATGGCATTCCCCATGTATTTTACTAGGAAATATACATAAGTCTGGTTAAAAAGTCGTGCACCCTCCTAACCATAGTGATGGGCTCCAAATCCAATGGTTATGTCCATTTTGCTCTGCGAATTCACTGAGAGCTAACCCTAACCCTAAGTGGAATTTTCCCCAATGGCATTCCCCATGTATTTTACTAGGAAATATACATAAGTCTGGTTAAAAAGTCGTGCACCCTCCTAAGCATAGTGATGGGCTCCAAATCCAATGGCGATGTGCATTTTGCTCTGCGAATTCATAGAGAGCTAACCCTAACCCTAAGTCGAATTTTCCCCAATGGCATTCCCCATGTATTTTACTAGGAAATATACATAAGTCTGGTTGAAAAGTCGTGCACCCTCCTAACCATAGTGATGGGCTCCAAATCCAATGGCGATGTCCATTTTCCTCTGTGAATTCATAGAGAGCTAACCCTAACCCTAAGTGGAATTTTCCCCAATGGCATTCCCCATGTATTTTACTAGGAAATATACATAAGTCTGGTTGAAAAGTCGTGCACCTTCCTAACCATAGTGATGGGCTCCAAATCCAATGGCGATGTCCATTTTGCTCTGCGAATTCATAGAGAGCTAACCCTAACCCTAAGTGGAATTTTCCCCAATGGCATTCCCCATGTATTTTACTAGGAAATATACATAAGTCTGGTTAAAAAGTCGTGCACCCTCCTAACCATATTGATGGGCTCCAAATCCAATGGCGATGTCCATTTTCCTCTGTGAATTCATAGAGAGCTAACCCTAACCCTAAGTGGAATTTTCCCCAATGGCATTCCCCATGTATTTTACTAGGAAATATACATAAGTCTGGTTAAAAAGTCGTGCTCACTCCTAACCATAGTGATGGGCTCCAAATCCAATGGCGATGTCCATTTTGCTCTGCGAATTCATAGAGAGCTAACCCTAACCCTAAGTGGAATTTTCTCCAATGGGATTCCCCATGTATTTTACTAGGAAATATACATAAGTCTGGTTAAAAAGTCGTGCACCCTCATAACCATATTGATGGGCTCCAAATCCAATGGCGATGTCCATTTTCCTCTGTGAATTCATGGGGAGCTAACCCTAACCCTAAGTGGAATTTTCCCCAATGGCATTCCCCATGTATTTTACTAGGAAATATACATAAGTCTGGTTGAAAAGTCGTGCACCCTCCTAACCATAGTGATGGGCTCCAAATCCAATGGCGATGTCCATTTTGCTCTGCGAATTCATAGAGAGCTAACCCTAACCCTAAGTGGAATTTTCCCCAATGGGATTCCCCATGTATTTTACTAGGAAATATACATAAGTCTGGTTAAAAAGTCGTGCACCTTCCTAACCATATTGATGGGCTCCAAATCCAATGGCGATGTCCATTTTCCTCTCTGAATTCATGGAGAGATAACCCTAACCCTAAGTGGAATTTTCGCCAATGGCATTACCCATGTATTTTACTAGGAAATATACTCAAGTCTGGTTAAAAAGTCGTGCTCACTCCTAACCATAGTGATGGGCTCCAAATCCAATGGCGATGTCCATTTTGCTCTGCGAATTCATAGAGAGCTAACCCTAACCCTAAGTGGAATTTTCCCCAATGGCATTCCCCATGTATTTTACTAGGAAATATACAAAAGTCTGGTTAAAAAGTCGTGCACCCTCCTAACCATAGTGATGGGCTCCAAATCCAATGGCGATGTCCATTTTGCTCTGCAAATTCATGGGGAGCTAACCCTAACCCTAAGTGGAATTTTCCCCAATGGCATTCCCCATGTATTTTACTAGGAAATATACATAAGTCTGGTTAAAAAGTCGTGCACCCTCCTAACCATAGTGATGGGCTCCAAATCCAATGGTGATGTCCATTTTGCTCTGCGAATTCACTGAGAGCTAACCCTAACCCTAAGTGGAATTTTCCCCAATGGCATTCCCCATGTATTTTACTAGGAAATATACATAAGTCTGGTTAAAAAGTCGTGCACCCTCCTAACCATAGTGATGGGCTCCAAATCCAATGGCGATGTCCATTTTGTTCTGCGAATTCATAGAGAGCTAACCCTAACCCTAAGTGGAATTTTCCCCAATGGCATTCCCCATGTATTTTACTAGGAAATATACATAAGTCTGGTTAAAAAGTCGTGCACCCTCCTAACCATAGTGATGGGCTCCAAATCCAATGGCGATGTCCATTTTGCTCTGCGAATTCTTGGACAGCTAACCCTAACCCTAAGTGGAATTTTCCCCAATGGCATTCCCCATGTATTTTACTAGGAAATATACATAAGTCTGGTTAAAAAGTCGTGCACCCTCCTAACCATAGTGATGGGCTCCAACTCCAATGGTGATGTCCATTTTGCTCTGCGAATTCACTGAGAGCTAACCCTAACCCTAAGTGGAATTTTCCCCAATGGCATTCCCCATGTATTTTACTAGGAAATATACATAAGTCTGGTTAAAAAGTAATGCACCCTCCTAACCATACTGATGGGCTCCAAATCCAATGGCAATGTCCATTTTGCTCTGCGAATTCATGGGGAGCTAACCCTAACCCTAAGTGGAATTTTCCCCAATGGCATTCCCCATGTATTTTACTAGGAAATATACACAAGTCTGGTTAAAAAGTCGTGCTCACTCCTAACCATACTGATGGGCTCCAAATCCAATGGCGATGTCAATTTTGCTCTACGAATTCATGGAGAGCTAACCCTAACCCTAAGTGGAATTTTCCCCAATGGCATTCCCCATGCATTTTACTAGGAAATATACATAAGTCTGGTTAAAAAGTCGTGCACCCTCCTAACCATAGTGATGGGCTCCAAATCCAATGGCGATGTCCATTTTGCTCTGCAAATTCATGGGGAGCTAACCCTAACCCTAAGTGGAATTTTCCCCAATGGCATTCCCCATGTATTTTACTAGGAAATATACATAAGTCTGGTTAAAAAGTCGTGCACCCTCCTAACCATAGAGATGGGCTCCAAATCCAATGGCGATGTCCATTTTGCTCTATGAATTCATGGAGAGCTAACCCTAACCCTAAGTGGAATTTTCCCCAATGGCATTCCCCATGTATTTTACTAGGAAATATACATAAGTCTGGATAAAAAGTCATGCACCCTCCTAACCATGTTTATGGGCTTCAAATCCAATGGCGATGTCCATTTTGCTCTGCAAATTCATGGGGAGCTAACCCTAACCCTAAGTGGAATTTTCCCCAATGGCATTCCCCATGTATTTTACTAGGAAATATACTCAAGTCTGGTTAAAAAGTCGTGCTCACTCCTAACCATAGTGATGGGCTCCAAATCCAATGGCGATGTCCATTTTGCTCTGCGAATTCATAGAGAGCTAACCGTAACCCTAAGTGGAATTTTCCCCAATGGCATTCCCCATGTATTTTACTAGGAAATATACATAAGTCTGGTTAAAAAGTCGTGCACCCTCCTAACCATAGTGATGGGCTCCAAATCCAATGGTGATGTCCATTTTGCTCTGCGAATTCACTGAGAGCTAACCCTAACCCTAAGTGGAATTTTCCCCAATGGCATTCCCCATGTATTTTACTAGGAAATATACATAAGTCTGGTTAAAAAGTCGTGCTCACTCCTCACCATAGTGATGGGCTCCAAATCCAATGGCGATGTCCATTTTGCTCTGCGAATTCATGGGGAGCTAACCCTAACCCTAAGTGGAATTTTCCCCAATGGCATTCCCCATGTATTTTACTAGGAAATATACATAAGTCTGGTTAAAAAGTCGTGCACCCTCCTAACCATAGTGATGGGCTCCAAATCCAATGGTGATGTCCATTTTGCTCTGCGAATTCACTGAGAGCTAACCCTAACCCTAAGTGGAATTTTCCCCAATGGCATTCCCCATGTATTTTACTAGGAAATATACATAAGTCTGGTTAAAAAGTCGTGCACCCTCCTAACCATAGTGATGGGCTCCAAATCCAATGGCGATGTGCATTTTGCTCTGCGAATTCATAGAGAGCTAACCCTAACCTTAAGTGGAATTTTCCCCAATGGCATTCCCCATGTATTTTACTAGGAAATATACATAAGTCTGGTTGAAAAGTCGTGCACCTTCCTAACCATAGTGATGGGCTCCAAATCCAATGGCGATGTCCATTTTGCTCTGCGAATTCATGGAGAGATAACCCTAACCCTAAGTGGAATTTTCCCCAATGGCATTCCCCATGTATTTTACTAGGAAATATACATAAGTCTGGTTAAAAAGTCGTGCACCCTCCTAACCATATTGATGGGCTCCAAATCCAATGGCGATGTCCATTTTCCTCTGTGAATTCATAGAGAGCTAACCCTAACCCTAAGTGGAATTTTCCCCAATGGCATTCCCCATGTATTTTACTAGGAAATATACATAAGTCTGGTTAAAAAGTCGTGCACCCTCCTAAGCATAGTGATGGGCTCCAAATCCAATGGCGATGTCCATTTTGCTCTGCGAATTCATGGAGAGATAACCCTAACCCTAAGTGGAATTTTCCCCAATGGCATTCCCCATGTATTTTACTAGGAAATATACATAAGTCTGGTTAAAAAGTCGTCCTCACTCCTAACCATAGTGATGGGCTCCAACTCCAATGGTGATGTCCATTTTGCTCTGCGAATTCACTGAGAGCTAACCCTAACCCTAAGTGGAATTTTCCCCAATGGCATTCCCCATGTATTTTACTAGGAAATATACATAAGTCTGGTTAAAAAGTAATGCACCCTCCTAACCATACTGATGGGCTCCAAATCCAATGGCAATGTCCATTTTGCTCTGCGAATTCATGGGGAGCTAACCCTAACCCTAAGTGGAATTTTCCCCAATGGCATTCCCCATGTATTTTACTAGGAAATATACACAAGTCTGGTTAAAAAGTCGTGCTCACTCCTAACCATACTGATGGGCTCCAAATCCAATGGCGATGTCAATTTTGCTCTACGAATTCATGGAGAGCTAACCCTAACCCTAAGTGGAATTTTCCCCAATGGCATTCCCCATGCATTTTACTAGGAAATATACATAAGTCTGGTTAAAAAGTCGTGCACCCTCCTAACCATAGTGATGGGCTCCAAATCCAATGGCGATGTCCATTTTGCTCTGCAAATTCATGGGGAGCTAACCCTAACCCTAAGTGGAATTTTCCCCAATGGCATTCCCCATGCATTTTACTAGGAAATATACATAAGTCTGCTTAAAAAGTCGTGCACCCTCCTAACCATAGAGATGGGCTCCAAATCCAATGGCGATGTCCATTTTGCTCTATGAATTCATGGAGAGCTAACCCTAACCCTAAGTGGAATTTTCCCCAATGGGATTCCCCATGTATTTTACTAGGAAATATACATAAGTCTGGTTAAAAAGTCGTGCACCTTCCTAACCATATTGATGGGCTCCAAATCCAATGGCGATGTCCATTTTCCTCTCTGAATTCATGGAGAGATAACCCTAACCCTAAGTGGAATTTTCGCCAATGGCATTACCCATGTATTTTACTAGGAAATATACTCAAGTCTGGTTAAAAAGTCGTGCTCACTCCTAACCATAGTGATGGGCTCCAAATCCAATGGCGATGTCCATTTTGCTCTGCGAATTCATAGAGAGCTAACCCTAACCCTAAGTGGAATTTTCCCCAATGGCATTCCCCATGTATTTTACTAGGAAATATACAAAAGTCTGGTTAAAAAGTCGTGCACCCTCCTAACCATAGTGATGGGCTCCAAATCCAATGGCGATGTCCATTTTGCTCTGCAAATTCATGGGGAGCTAACCCTAACCCTAAGTGGAATTTTCCCCAATGGCATTCCCCATGTATTTTACTAGGAAATATACAAAAGTCTGGTTAAAAAGTCGTGCACCCTCCTAACCATAGTGATGGGCTCCAAATCCAATGGTGATGTCCATTTTGCTCTGCGAATTCACTGAGAGCTAACCCTAACCCTAAGTGGAATTTTCCCCAATGGCATTCCCCATGTATTTTACTAGGAAATATACATAAGTCTGGTTAAAAAGTCGTGCACCCTCCTAACCATAGTGATGGGCTCCAAATCCAATGGCGATGTCCATTTTGTTCTGCGAATTCATAGAGAGCTAACCCTAACCCTAAGTGGAATTTTCCCCAATGGCATTCCCCATGTATTTTACTAGGAAATATACATAAGTCTGGTTAAAAAGTCGTGCACCCTCCTAACCATAGTGATGGGCTCCAAATCCAATGGCGATGTCCATTTTGCTCTCCGAATTCTTGGACAGCTAACCCTAACCCTAAGTGGAATTTTCCCCAATGGCATTCCCCATGTATTTTACTAGGAAATATACATAAGTCTGGTTAAAAAGTCGTGCACCCTCCTAACCATAGTGATGGGCTCCAACTCCAATGGTGATGTCCATTTTGCTCTGCGAATTCACTGAGAGCTAACCCTAACCCTAAGTGGAATTTTCCCCAATGGCATTCCCCATGTATTTTACTAGGAAATATACATAAGTCTGGTTAAAAAGTAATGCACCCTCCTAACCATACTGATGGGCTCCAAATCCAATGGCAATGTCCATTTTGCTCTGCGAATTCATGGGGAGCTAACCCTAACCCTAAGTGGAATTTTCCCCAATGGCATTCCCCATGTATTTTACTAGGAAATATACACAAGTCTGGTTAAAAAGTCGTGCTCACTCCTAACCATACTGATGGGCTCCAAATCCAATGGCGATGTCAATTTTGCTCTACGAATTCATGGAGAGCTAACCCTAACCCTAAGTGGAATTTTCCCCAATGGCATTCCCCATGCATTTTACTAGGAAATATACATAAGTCTGGTTAAAAAGTCGTGCACCCTCCTAACCATAGTGATGGGCTCCAAATCCAATGGCGATGTCCATTTTGCTCTGCAAATTCATGGGGAGCTAACCCTAACCCTAAGTGGAATTTTCCCCAATGGCATTCCCCATGTATTTTACTAGGAAATATACATAAGTCTGGTTAAAAAGTCGTGCACCCTCCTAACCATAGAGATGGGCTCCAAATCCAATGGCGATGTCCATTTTGCTCTATGAATTCATGGAGAGCTAACCCTAACCCTAAGTGGAATTTTCCCCAATGGCATTCCCCATGTATTTTACTAGGAAATATACATAAGTCTGGATAAAAAGTCATGCACCCTCCTAACCATGTTTATGGGCTTCAAATCCAATGGCGATGTCCATTTTCCTCTGTGAATTCATGGAGAGATAACCCTAACCCTAAGTGGAATTTTCGCCAATGGCATTACCCATGTATTTTACTAGGAAATATACTCAAGTCTGGTTAAAAAGTCGTGCTCACTCCTAACCATAGTGATGGGCTCCAAATCCAATGGCGATGTCCATTTTGCTCTGCAAATTCATAGAGAGCTAACCCTAACCCTAAGTGGAATTTTCCCCAAAGGCATTCCCCATGTATTTTACTAGGAAATATACATAAGTCTGGTTAAAAAGTCGTGCACCCTCCTAACCATAGTGATGGGCTCCAAATCCAATGGCGATGTCCATTTTGCTCTGCGAATTCATAGAGAGCTAACCGTAACCCTAAGTGGAATTTTCCCCAATGGCATTCCCCATGTATTTTACTAGGAAATATACATAAGTCTGGTTAAAAAGTCGTGCACCCTCCTAACCATAGTGATGGGCTCCAAATCCAATGGTGATGTCCATTTTGCTCTGCGAATTCACTGAGAGCTAACCCTAACCCTAAGTGGAATTTTCCCCAATGGCATTCCCCATGTATTTTACTAGGAAATATACATAAGTCTGGTTAAAAAGTCGTGCTCACTCCTCACCATAGTGATGGGCTCCAAATCCAATGGCGATGTCCATTTTGCTCTGCGAATTCATGGGGAGCTAACCCTAACCCTAAGTGGAATTTTCCCCAATGGCATTCCCCATGTATTTTACTAGGAAATATACATAAGTCTGGTTAAAAAGTCGTGCACCCTCCTAACCATAGTGATGGGCTCCAAATCCAATGGTGATGTCCATTTTGCTCTGCGAATTCACTGAGAGCTAACCCTAACCCTAAGTGGAATTTTCCCCAATGGCATTCCCCATGTATTTTACTAGGAAATATACATAAGTCTGGTTAAAAAGTCGTGCACCCTCCTAACCATAGTGATGGGCTCCAAATCCAATGGCGATGTGCATTTTGCTCTGCGAATTCATAGAGAGCTAACCCTAACCTTAAGTGGAATTTTCCCCAATGGCATTCCCCATGTATTTTACTAGGAAATATACATAAGTCTGGTTAAAAAGTCGTGCACCCTCCTAACCATATTGATGGGCTCCAAATCCAATGGCGATGTCCATTTTCCTCTGTGAATTCATAGAGAGCTAACCCTAACCCTAAGTGGAATTTTCCCCAATGGCATTCCCCATGTATTTTACTAGGAAATATACATAAGTCTGGTTAAAAAGTCGTGCACCCTCCTAACCATAGTGATGGGCTCCAAATCCAATGGCGATGTCCATTTTGCTCTGCGAATTCATGGAGAGATAACCCTAACCCTAAGTGGAATTTTCCCCAATGGCATTCCCCATGTATTTTACTAGGAAATATACATAAGTCTGGTTAAAAAGTCGTCCTCACTCCTAACCATAGTGATGGGCTCCAACTCCAATGGTGATGTCCATTTTGCTCTGCGAATTCACTGAGAGCTAACCCTAACCCTAAGTGGAATTTTCCCCAATGGCATTCCCCATGTATTTTACTAGGAAATATACATAAGTCTGGTTAAAAAGTAATGCACCCTCCTAACCATACTGATGGGCTCCAAATCCAATGGCAATGTCCATTTTGCTCTGCGAATTCATGGGGAGCTAACCCTAACCCTAAGTGGAATTTTCCCCAATGGCATTCCCCATGTATTTTACTAGGAAATATACACAAGTCTGGTTAAAAAGTCGTGCTCCCTCCTAACCATACTGATGGGCTCCAAATCCAATGGCGATGTCAATTTTGCTCTACGA
Organism: Thamnophis sirtalis; assembly: GCF_051295495.1. Taxonomy (NCBI): domain Eukaryota; kingdom Metazoa; phylum Chordata; class Lepidosauria; order Squamata; family Natricidae; genus Thamnophis; species Thamnophis sirtalis. Next base: position 84,160,075 of record NW_028261383.1, read on the forward strand.
ATTCATGGAGAGCTAACCCTAACCCTAAGTGGAATTTTCCCCAATGGCATTCCCCATGCATTTTACTAGGAAATATACATAAGTCTGGTTAAAAAGTCGTGCACCCTCCTAACCATAGTGATGGGCTCCAAATCCAATGGCGATGTCCATTTTGCTCTGCAAATTCATGGGGAGCTAACCCTAACCCTAAGTGGAATTTTCCCCAATGGCATTCCCCATGCATTTTACTAGGAAATATACATAAGTCTGCTTAAAAAGTCGTGCACCCTCCTAACCATAGAGATGGGCTCCAAATCCAATGGCGATGTCCATTTTGCTCTATGAATTCATGGAGAGCTAACCCTAACCCTAAGTGGAATTTTCCCCAATGGCATTCCCCATGTATTTTACTAGGAAATATACATAAGTCTGGATAAAAAGTCATGCACCCTCCTAACCATGTTTATGGGCTTCAAATCCAATGGCGATGTCCATTTTCCTCTGTGAATTCATGGAGAAATAACCCTAACCCTAAGTGGAATTTTCGCCAATGGCATTACCCATGTATTTTACTAGGAAATATACTCAAGTCTGGTTAAAAAGTCGTGCTCACTCCTAACCATAGTGATGGGCTCCAAATCCAATGGCGATGTCAATTTTGCTCTGCGAATTCATAGAGAGCTAACCCTAACCCTAAGTGGAATTTTCCCCAATGGCATTCCCCATGTATTTTACTAGGATATATACATAAGTCTGGTTAAAAAGTCGTGCACCCTCCTAACCATAGTGATGGGCTCCAAATCCAATGGCGATGTCCATTTTGCTCTGCGAATTCATGGGGAGCTAACCCTAACCCTAAGTGGAATTTTTCCCAATGGCATTCCCCATGTATTTTACTAGGAAATATACATAAGTCTGGTTAAAAAGTCATGCACCCTCCTAACCATACTGATGGGCTCCAAATCCAATGGCAATGTCCATTTTGCTCTGCGAATTCATGGGGAGCTAACCCTAACCCTAAGTGGAATTTTCCCCAATGGCATTCCCCATGTATTTTACTAGGAAATATACACAAGTCTGGTTAAAAAGTCGTGCTCACTCCTAACCATACTGATGGGCTCCAAATCCAATGGCGATGTCAATTTTGCTCTACGAATTCATGGAGAGCTAACCCTAACCCTAAGTGGAATTTTCCCCAATGGCATTCCCCATGCATTTTACTAGGAAATATACATAAGTCTGGTTAAAAAGTCGTGCACCCTCCTAACCATAGTGATGGGCTCCAAATCCAATGGCGATGTCCATTTTGCTCTGCAAATTCATGGGGAGCTAACCCTAACCCTAAGTGGAATTTTCCCCAATGGCATTCCCCATGTATTTTACTAGGAAATATACATAAGTCTGGTTAAAAAGTCGTGCACCCTCCTAACCATAGTGATGGGCTCCAAATCCAATGGTGATGTCCATTTTGCTCTGCGAATTCACTGAGAGCTAACCCTAACCCTAAGTGGAATTTTCCCCAATGGCATTCCCCATGTATTTTACTAGGAAATATACATAAGTCTGGTTAAAAAGTCGTGCACCCTCCTAACCATAGAGATGGGCTCCAAATCCAATGGCGATGTCCATTTTGCTCTATGAATTCATGGAGAGCTAACCCTAACCCTAAGTGGAATTTTCCCCAATGGCATTCCCCATGTATTTTACTAGGAAATATACATAAGTCTGGTTAAAAAGTCGTTCACCCTCCTAACCATAGTGATGGGCTCCAAATCCAATGGTGATGTCCATTTTGCTCTGCGAATTCACTGAGAGCTAACCCTAACCCTAAGTGGAATTTTCCCCAATGGCATTCCCCATGTATTTTATTAGGAAATATACATAAGTCTGGTTAAAAAGTCGTGCACCCTCCTAAGCATAGTGATGGGCTCCAAATCCAATGGCGATGTGCATTTTGCTCTGCGAATTCATAGAGAGCTAACCCTAACCCTAAGTGGAATTTTCCCCAATGGCATTCCCCATGTATTTTACTAGGAAATATACATAAGTCTGGTTGAAAAGTCATGCACCCTCCTAACCATATTGATGGGCTCCAAATCCAATGGCGATGTCCATTTTGCTCTGCGAATTCATGGAGAGATAACCCTAACCCTAAGTGGAATTTTCCCCAATGGCATTCCCCATGTATTTTACTAGGAAATATACATAAGTCTGGTTAAAAAGTCATGCACCCTCCTAACCATATTGATGGGCTCCAAATCCAATGGCAATGTCCATTTTCCTCTCTGAATTCATGGAGAGATAACCCTAACCCTATGTGGAATTTTCGCCAATGGCATTACCCATGTATTTTACTAGGAAATATACTCAAGTCTGGTTAAAAAGTCGTGCTCACTCCTAACCATAGTGATGGGCTCCAAATCCAATGGCGATGTCCATTTTGCTCTGCGAATTCATAGAGAGCTAACCCTAACCCTAAGTGGAATTTTCCCCAATGGCATTCCCCATGTATTTTACTAGGAAATATACATAAGTCTGGTTAAAAAGTCGTGCACCCTCCTAACCATAGTGATGGGCTCCAAATCCAATGGCGATGTCCATTTTGCTCTGCGAATTCTTGGACAGCTAACCCTAACCCTAAGTGGAATTTTCCCCAATGGCATTCCCCATGTATTTTACTAGGAAATATACATAAGTCTGGTTAAAAAGTCATGCACCCTCCTAACCATATTGATGGGCTCCAAATCCAATGCCGATGTCCATTTTGCTCTACGAATTCATGGAGAGATAACCCTAACCCTAAGTGGAATTTTCGCCAATGGCATTACCCATGTATTTTACTAGGAAATATACTCAAGTCTGGTTAAAAAGTCGTGCTCACTCCTAACCATAGTGATGGGCTCCAAATCCAATGGCGATGTCCATTTTGCTCTGCGAATTCATAGAGAGCTAACCCTAACCCTAAGTGGAATTTTCCCCAATGGCATTCCCCATGTATTTTACTAGGAAATATACATAAGTCTGGTTAAAAAGTCGTGCACCCTCCTAACCATAGTGATGGGCTCCAAATCCAATGGCGATGTCCATTTTGCTCTGCGAATTCTTGGACAGCTAACCCTAACCCTAAGTGGAATTTTCCCCAATGGCATTCCCCATGTATTTTACTAGGAAATATACATAAGTCTGGTTAAAAAGTCGTGCACCCTCCTAACCATATTGATGGGCTCCAAATCCAATGGCGATGTCCATTTTGCTCTGCGAATTCACTGAGAGCTAACCCTAACCCTAAGTGGAATTTTCCCCAATGGCATTCCCCATGTATTTTACTAGGAAATATACATAAGTCTGGTTAAAAAGTCATGCACCCTCCTAACCATATTGATGGGCTCCAAATCCAATGGTGATGTCCATTTTCCTCTGTGAATTCATGGAGAGATAACCCTAACCCTAAGTGGAATTTTCGCCAATGGCATTACCCATGTATTTTACTAGGAAATATACTCAAGTCTGGTTAAAAAGTTGTGCTCACTCCTAACCATAGTGATGGGCTCCAAATCCAATGGCGATGTCCATTTTGCTCTGCGAATTAATAGAGAGCTAACCCTAACCCTAAGTGGAATTTTCCCCAATGGCATTCCCCATGTATGTTACTAGGAAATATACATAAGTCTGGTTAAAAAGTCGTGCACCCTCCTAACCATAGTGATGGGCTCCAAATCCAATGGCAATGTACATTTTGCTCTGCGAATTCATGGAGAGCTAACCCTAACCCTAAGTGGAATTTTCCCCAATGGCATTCCCCATGTATTTTACTAGGAAAAATACACAAGTCTGTTTAAAAAGTCGTGCACCCTCCTAACCATAGTGATGGGCTCCAAATCCAATGGTGATGTCCATTTTGCTCTGCGAATTCACAGAGAGCTAACCCTAACCCTAAGTGGAATTTTCCCCAATGGCATTCCCCATGTATTTTACTAGGAAATATACATAAGTCTGGTTAAAAAGTCATGCACCCGCCTAACCATATTGATGGGCTCCAAATCCAATGGCGATGTCCATTTTCCTCTGTGAATTCACAGAGAGCTAACCCTAACCCTAAGTGGAATTTTCGCCAATGGCATTACCCACGTATTTTACTAGGAAATATACACAAGTCTGGTTAAAAAGTCATGCACCCTCCTAACCATATTGATGGGCTCCAAATCCAATGGCGATGTCCATTTTCCTCTGTGAATTCATGGAGAGATAACCCTAACCCTAAGTGGAATTTTCGCCAATGGCATTACCCATGTATTTTACTAGGAAATATACTCAAGTCTGGTTAAAAAGTCGTGCTCACTCCTAACCATAGTGATGGGCTCCAAATCCAATGGCGATGTCCATTTTGCTCTGCGAATTCATAGAGAGCTAACCCTAACCCTAAGTGGAATTTTCCCCAATGGCATTCCCCATGTATTTTACTAGGAAATATACATAAGTCTGGTTAAAAAGTCGTGCACCCTCCTAACCATAGTGATGGGCTCCAAATCCAATGGCGATGTCCATTTTGCTCTGCGAATTCTTGGACAGCTAACCCTAACCCTAAGTGGAATTTTCCCCAATGGCATTCCCCATGTATTTTACTAGGAAATATACATAAGTCTGGTTAAAAAGTCGTGTACCCTCCTAACCATATTGATGGGCTCCAAATCCAATGGCGATGTCCATTTTGCTCTGCGAATTCACTGAGAGCTAACCCTAACCCTAAGTGGAATTTTCCCCAATGGCATTCCCCATGAATTTTACTAGGAAATATACATAAGTCTGGTTAAAAAGTCATGCACCCTCCTAACCATATTGATGGGCTCCAAATCCAATGGCGATGTCCATTTTCCTCTGTGAATTCATGGAGAGATAACCCTAACCCTAAGTGGAATTTTCGCCAATGGCATTACCCATGTATTTTACTAGGAAATATACTCAAGTCTGGTTAAAAAGTCGTGCTCACTCCTAACCATAGTGATGGGCTCCAAATCCAATGGCGATGTCCATTTTGCTCTGCGAATTCATAGAGAGCTAACCCTAACCCTAAGTGGAATTTTCCCCAATGGCATTCCTCATGTATTTTACTAGGAAATATACATAAGTCTGGTTAAAAAGTCGTGCACCCTCCTAACCATAGTGATGGGCTCCAAATCCAATGGCGATGTCCATTTTGCTCTGCGAATTCTTGGAGAGCTAACCCTAACCCTAAGTGGAATTTTCCCCAATGGCGTTCCCCATGTATTTTACTAGGAAATATACATAAATCTGGTTAAAAAGTCATGCACCCTCCTAACCATAGTGATGGGCTCCAAATCCAATGGCGATGTCCATTTTCCTCTGCGAATTCATGGAGAGCTAACCCTAACCCTAAGTGGAATTTTCCCCAATGGCATTCCCCATGTATTTTACTAGGAAATATACATAAGTCTGGTTAAAAATTCGTGCACCCTCCTAACCATACTGATGGGCTCCAAATCCAATGGCGATGTCCATTTTCCTCTGCGAATTCATGGAGAACTAATCCTAACCCTAAGTGGAATTTTCCCCAATGGCATTCCCCATGTATTTTACTAGGAAATATACACAAGTCTGGTTAAAAAGTCGTGCTCACTCCTAACCATACTGATGGGCTCCAAATCCAATGGCGATGTCCATTTTCCTCTGCGAATTCATGGAGAGCTAACCCTAACCCTAAGTGGAATTTTCGCCAATGGCATTCCCCATGTATTTTACTAGGAAATATACAGAAGTCTGGTTAAAAAGTCGTGCACCCTCCTAACCATACTGATGGGCTCCAAATCCAATGGCGATGTCCATTTTGCTCTGCGAATTCTTGGAGAGCTAACCCTAACCCTAAGTGGAATTTTCCCCAATGGCATTCCCCATGTATTTTACTAGGAAATATACACAAGTCTGGTTAAAAAGTCGTGCTCACTCCGAACCATACTGATGGGCTCCAAATCCAATGGCGATGTCCATTTTCCTCTGCGAATTCATGGAGAGCTAACCCTAACCCTAAGTGGAATTTTCCCCAATGGCATTCCCCATGAATTTTACTAGGAAATATACATAAGTCTGGTTAAAAAGTCATGCACCCTCCTAACCATATTGATGGGCTCCAAATCCAATGGCGATGTCCATTTTCCTCTGTGAATTCATGGAGAGATAACCCTAACCCTAAGTGGAATTTTCGCCAATGGCATTACCCATGTATTTTACTAGGAAATATACTCAAGTCTGGTTAAAAAGTCGTGCTCACTCCTAACCATAGTGATGGGCTCCAAATCCAATGGCGATGTCCATTTTGCTCTGCGAATTCATAGAGAGCTAACCCTAACCCTAAGTGGAATTTTCCCCAATGGCATTCCTCATGTATTTTACTAGGAAATATACATAAGTCTGGTTAAAAAGTCGTGCACCCTCCTAACCATAGTGATGGGCTCCAAATCCAATGGCGATGTCCATTTTGCTCTGCGAATTCTTGGAGAGCTAACCCTAACCCTAAGTGGAATTTTCCCCAATGGCGTTCCCCATGTATTTTACTAGGAAATATACATAAATCTGGTTAAAAAGTCATGCACCCTCCTAACCATAGTGATGGGCTCCAAATCCAATGGCGATGTCCATTTTCCTCTGCGAATTCATGGAGAGCTAACCCTAACCCTAAGTGGAATTTTCCCCAATGGCATTCCCCATGTATTTTACTAGGAAATATACATAAGTCTGGTTAAAAATTCGTGCACCCTCCTAACCATACTGATGGGCTCCAAATCCAATGGCGATGTCCATTTTCCTCTGCGAATTCATGGAGAACTAATCCTAACCCTAAGTGGAATTTTCCCCAATGGCATTCCCCATGTATTTTACTAGGAAATATACACAAGTCTGGTTAAAAAGTCGTGCTCACTCCTAACCATACTGATGGGCTCCAAATCCAATGGCGATGTCCATTTTCCTCTGCGAATTCATGGAGAGCTAACCCTAACCCTAAGTGGAATTTTCGCCAATGGCATTCCCCATGTATTTTACTAGGAAATATACAGAAGTCTGGTTAAAAAGTCGTGCACCCTCCTAACCATACTGATGGGCTCCAAATCCAATGGCGATGTCCATTTTGCTCTGCGAATTCTTGGAGAGCTAACCCTAACCCTAAGTGGAATTTTCCCCAATGGCATTCCCCATGTATTTTACTAGGAAATATACACAAGTCTGGTTAAAAAGTCGTGCTCACTCCGAACCATACTGATGGGCTCCAAATCCAATGGCGATGTCCATTTTCCTCTGCGAATTCATGGAGAGCTAACCCTAACCCTAAGTGGAATTTTCGACAATGGCATTACCCATGTATTTTACTAGGAAATATACACAAGTCTGGTTAAAAAGTCGTGCTCACTCCCAACCATACTGATGGGCTCCAAATCCAATGGCGATGTACATTTTGCTCTATGAATTCATGGAGAGCTAACCCTAACCCTAAGTGGAATTTTCGCCAATGGCATTCCCCATGTATTTTACTAGGAAATATACATAAGTCTGGTTAAAAAGTCGTGCACCATCCTAAGCATAGTGATGGGCTCCAAATCCAATGGTGATGTCCATTTTGCTCTGCGAATTCATGGAGAGCTAACCCTAACCCTAAGTGGAATTTTCCCAATGGCATTCCCCATGTATTTTACTAGGAAATATACATAAGTCTGGTTAAAAAGTCGTGCACCCTCCTCACTATACTGATGGGCTCCAAATCCAATGGCGATGTCCATTTTCCTCTGCGAATTCATGGAGAGCTAACCCTAACCCTAACTGGAATTTTCGCCAATGGCATTACCAATGTATTTTACTAGGAAATATACAGAAGTCTGGTTAAAAAGTCGTGCTCACTCCTAACCATACTGATGGGCTCCAAATCCAATGGCGATGTCCATTTTGCTCTGCGAATTCATGGAGAGCTAACCCTAACCCTAAGTGGAATTTTCGCCAATGGCATTCCCCATGTATTTTACTAGGAAATATACATAAGTCTGGTTAAAAAGTCGTGCACCCTCCTAACCATAGTGATGGGCTCCAAATCCAATGGCGATGTCCATTTTGCTCTGCGAATTCACAGAGAGCTAACCCTAACCCTAAGTGGAATTTTCCCCAATGGCATTCCCCATGTATTTTATTAGGAAATATACATAAGTCTGGTTAAAAAGTCATGCACCCTCCTAACCATACTGATGGGCTCCAAATCCAATGGCAATGTCCATTTTGCTCTGCGAATTCATGGGGAGCTAACCCTAACCCTAAGTGGAATTTTCGCCAATGGCATTCCCCATGTATTTTACTAGGAAATATACACAAGTCTGGTTAAAAAGTCATGCTCACTCCTAACCATAGTGATGGGCTCCAAATCCAATGGCAATGTCCATTTTGCTCTGCGAATTCATGGGGAGCTAACCCTAACCCTAAGTGGAATTTTCGCCAATGGCATTCCCCATGTATTTTACTAGGAAATATACACAAGTCTGGTTAAAAAGTCATGCACCCTCCTAACCATACTGATGGGCTCCAAATCCAATGGCAATGTCCATTTTGCTCTGCGAATTCATGGGGAGCTAACCCTAACCCTAAGTGGAATTTTCGCCAATGGCATTCCCCATGTATTTTACTAGGAAATATACATAAGTCTGGTTAAAAAGTCGTGCACCATCCTAAGCATAGTGATGGGCTCCAAATCCAATGGTGATGTCCATTTTGCTCTGCAAATTCATGGAGAGCTCACCCTAACCCTAAGTGGAATTTTCCCCAATGGCATTCCCCATGTATTTTACTAGGAAATATACATAAGTCTGGTTAAAAAGTCGTGCACCCTCCTCACTATACTGATGGGCTCCAAATCCAATGGCGATGTCCATTTTCCTCTGCGAATTCATGGAGAGCTAACCCTAACCCTAAGTGGAATTTTCGCCAATGGCATTACCCATGTATTTTACTAGGAAATATACAGAAGTCTGGTTAAAAAGTCGTGCTCACTCCTAACCATACTGATGGGCTCCAAATCCAATGGCGATGTCCATTTTGCTCTGCGAATTCATGGGGAGCTAACGCTAACCCTAAGTGGAATTTTCCCCAATGGCATTCCCCATGTATTTTACTAGGAAATATACATAAGTCTGGTTAAAAAGTCGTGCACCCTCCTAACCATAGTGATGGGCGCCAAATCCAATGGCGATGTCCATTTTGCTCTGCGAATTCACAGAGAGCTAACCCTAACCCTAAGTGGAATTTTCCCCAATGGCATTCCCCATGTATTTTATTAGGAAATATACATAAGTCTGGTTAAAAAGTCATGCACCCTCCTAACCATACTGATGGGCTCCAAATCCAATGGCAATGTCCATTTTGCTCTGCGAATTCATGGGGAGCTAACCCTAACCCTAAGTGGAATTTTCGCCAATGGCATTCCCCATGTATTTTACTAGGAAATATACACAAGTCTGGTTAAAAAGTCATGCTCACTCCTAACCATAGTGATGGGCTCCAAATCCAATGGCGATGTCCATTTTGCTCTGCGAATTCATGGAGAGCTAACCCTAACACTAAGTGGAATTTTCGCCAATGGCATTCCCCATGTATTTTACTAGGAAATATACATAAGTCTGGTTAAAAAGTTGTGCACCCTCCTAACCATAGTGATTGGCTCCAAATCCAATGGCGATGTCCATTTTGCTCTGCGAATTCACAGAGAGCTAACCCTAACCCTAAGTGGAATTTTCCCCAATGGCATTCCCCATGTATTTTACTAGGAAATATACATAAGTCTGGTTAAAAATTCGTGCACCCTCCTAACCATACTGATGGGCTCCAAATCCAATGGCGATGTCCATTTTCCTCTGCGAATTCATGGAGAACTAATCCTAACCCTAAGTGGAATTTTCCCCAATGGCATTCCCCATGTATTTTACTAGGAAATATACACAAGTCTGGTTAAAAAGTCGTGCTCACTCCTAACCATACTGATGGGCTCCAAATCCAATGGCGATGTCCATTTTCCTCTGCGAATTCATGGAGAGCTAACCCTAACCCTAAGTGGAATTTTCGCCAATGGCATTCCCCATGTATTTTACTAGGAAATATACAGAAGTCTGGTTAAAAAGTCGTGCACCCTCCTAACCATACTGATGGGCTCCAAATCCAATGGCGATGTCCATTTTGCTCTGCGAATTCTTGGAGAGCTAACCCTAACCCTAAGTGGAATTTTCCCCAATGGCATTCCCCATGTATTTTACTAGGAAATATACACAAGTCTGGTTAAAAAGTCGTGCTCACTCCGAACCATACTGATGGGCTCCAAATCCAATGGCGATGTCCATTTTCCTCTGCGAATTCATGGAGAGCTAACCCTAACCCTAAGTGGAATTTTCCCCAATGGCATTCCCCATGAATTTTACTAGGAAATATACATAAGTCTGGTTAAAAAGTCATGCACCCTCCTAACCATATTGATGGGCTCCAAATCCAATGGCGATGTCCATTTTCCTCTGTGAATTCATGGAGAGATAACCCTAACCCTAAGTGGAATTTTCGCCAATGGCATTACCCATGTATTTTACTAGGAAATATACTCAAGTCTGGTTAAAAAGTCGTGCTCACTCCTAACCATAGTGATGGGCTCCAAATCCAATGGCGATGTCCATTTTGCTCTGCGAATTCATAGAGAGCTAACCCTAACCCTAAGTGGAATTTTCCCCAATGGCATTCCTCATGTATTTTACTAGGAAATATACATAAGTCTGGTTAAAAAGTCGTGCACCCTCCTAACCATAGTGATGGGCTCCAAATCCAATGGCGATGTCCATTTTGCTCTGCGAATTCTTGGAGAGCTAACCCTAACCCTAAGTGGAATTTTCCCCAATGGCGTTCCCCATGTATTTTACTAGGAAATATACATAAATCTGGTTAAAAAGTCATGCACCCTCCTAACCATAGTGATGGGCTCCAAATCCAATGGCGATGTCCATTTTCCTCTGCGAATTCATGGAGAGCTAACCCTAACCCTAAGTGGAATTTTCCCCAATGGCATTCCCCATGTATTTTACTAGGAAATATACATAAGTCTGGTTAAAAATTCGTGCACCCTCCTAACCATACTGATGGGCTCCAAATCCAATGGCGATGTCCATTTTCCTCTGCGAATTCATGGAGAACTAATCCTAACCCTAAGTGGAATTTTCCCCAATGGCATTCCCCATGTATTTTACTAGGAAATATACACAAGTCTGGTTAAAAAGTCGTGCTCACTCCTAACCATACTGATGGGCTCCAAATCCAATGGCGATGTCCATTTTCCTCTGCGAATTCATGGAGAGCTAACCCTAACCCTAAGTGGAATTTTCGCCAATGGCATTCCCCATGTATTTTACTAGGAAATATACAGAAGTCTGGTTAAAAAGTCGTGCACCCTCCTAACCATACTGATGGGCTCCAAATCCAATGGCGATGTCCATTTTGCTCTGCGAATTCTTGGAGAGCTAACCCTAACCCTAAGTGGAATTTTCCCCAATGGCATTCCCCATGTATTTTACTAGGAAATATACACAAGTCTGGTTAAAAAGTCGTGCTCACTCCGAACCATACTGATGGGCTCCAAATCCAATGGCGATGTCCATTTTCCTCTGCGAATTCATGGAGAGCTAACCCTAACCCTAAGTGGAATTTTCGACAATGGCATTACCCATGTATTTTACTAGGAAATATACACAAGTCTGGTTAAAAAGTCGTGCTCACTCCTAACCATACTGATGGGCTCCAAATCCAATGGCGATGTACATTTTGCTCTATGAATTCATGGAGAGCTAACCCTAACCCTAAGTGGAATTTTCGCCAATGGCATTCCCCATGTATTTTACTAGGAAATATACATAAGTCTGGTTAAAAAGTCGTGCACCATCCTAAGCATAGTGATGGGCTCCAAATCCAATGGTGATGTCCATTTTGCTCTGCGAATTCATGGAGAGCTAACCCTAACCCTAAGTGGAATTTTCCCAATGGCATTCCCCATGTATTTTACTAGGAAATATACATAAGTCTGGTTAAAAAGTCGTGCACCCTCCTCACTATACTGATGGGCTCCAAATCCAATGGCGATGTCCATTTTCCTCTGCGAATTCATGGAGAGCTAACCCTAACCCTAACTGGAATTTTCGCCAATGGCATTACCAATGTATTTTACTAGGAAATATACAGAAGTCTGGTTAAAAAGTCGTGCTCACTCCTAACCATACTGATGGGCTCCAAATCCAATGGCGATGTCCATTTTGCTCTGCGAATTCATGGAGAGCTAACCCTAACCCTAAGTGGAATTTTCGCCAATGGCATTCCCCATGTATTTTACTAGGAAATATACATAAGTCTGGTTAAAAAGTCGTGCACCCTCCTAACCATAGTGATGGGCTCCAAATCCAATGGCGATGTCCATTTTGCTCTGCGAATTCACAGAGAGCTAACCCTAACCCTAAGTGGAATTTTCCCCAATGGCATTCCCCATGTATTTTATTAGGAAATATACATAAGTCTGGTTAAAAAGTCATGCACCCTCCTAACCATACTGATGGGCTCCAAATCCAATGGCAATGTCCATTTTGCTCTGCGAATTCATGGGGAGCTAACCCTAACCCTAAGTGGAATTTTCGCCAATGGCATTCCCCATGTATTTTACTAGGAAATATACACAAGTCTGGTTAAAAAGTCATGCTCACTCCTAACCATAGTGATGGGCTCCAAATCCAATGGCAATGTCCATTTTGCTCTGTGAATTCATGGGGAGCTAACCCTAACCCTAAGTGGAATTTTCGCCAATGGCATTCCCCATGTATTTTACTAGGAAATATACACAAGTCTGGTTAAAAAGTCATGCACCCTCCTAACCATACTGATGGGCTCCAAATCCAATGGCAATGTCCATTTTGCTCTGCGAATTCATGGGGAGCTAACCCTAACCCTAAGTGGAATTTTCGCCAATGGCATTCCCCATGTATTTTACTAGGAAATATACATAAGTCTGGTTAAAAAGTCGTGCACCATCCTAAGCATAGTGATGGGCTCCAAATCCAATGGTGATGTCCATTTTGCTCTGCAAATTCATGGAGAGCTCACCCTAACCCTAAGTGGAATTTTCCCCAATGGCATTCCCCATGTATTTTACTAGGAAATATACATAAGTCTGGTTAAAAAGTCGTGCACCCTCCTCACTATACTGATGGGCTCCAAATCCAATGGCGATGTCCATTTTCCTCTGCGAATTCATGGAGAGCTAACCCTAACCCTAAGTGGAATTTTCGCCAATGGCATTACCCATGTATTTTACTAGGAAATATACAGAAGTCTGGTTAAAAAGTCGTGCTCACTCCTAACCATACTGATGGGCTCCAAATCCAATGGCGATGTCCATTTTGCTCTGCGAATTCATGGGGAGCTAACGCTAACCCTAAGTGGAATTTTCCCCAATGGCATTCCCCATGTATTTTACTAGGAAATATACATAAGTCTGGTTAAAAAGTCGTGCACCCTCCTAACCATAGAGATGGGCGCCAAATCCAATGGCGATGTCCATTTTGCTCTGCGAATTCACAGAGAGCTAACCCTAACCCTAAGTGGAATTTTCCCCAATGGCATTCCCCATGTATTTTATTAGGAAATATACATAAGTCTGGTTAAAAAGTCATGCACCCTCCTAACCATACTGATGGGCTCCAAATCCAATGGCAATGTCCATTTTGCTCTGCGAATTCATGGGGAGCTAACCCTAACCCTAAGTGGAATTTTCGCCAATGGCATTCCCCATGTATTTTACTAGGAAATATACACAAGTCTGGTTAAAAAGTCATGCTCACTCCTAACCATAGTGATGGGCTCCAAATCCAATGGCGATGTCCATTTTGCTCTGCGAATTCATGGAGAGCTAACCCTAACACTAAGTGGAATTTTCGCCAATGGCATTCCCCATGTATTTTACTAGGAAATATACATAAGTCTGGTTAAAAAGTTGTGCACCCTCCTAACCATAGTGATTGGCTCCAAATCCAATGGCGATGTCCATTTTGCTCTGCGAATTCACAGAGAGCTAACCCTAACCCTAAGTGGAATTTTCCCCAATGGCATTCCCCATGTATTTTACTAGGAAATATACATAAGTCTGGTTAAAAAGTCATGCACCCTCCCAACCATACTGATGGGCTCCAAATCCAATGGCAATGTCCATTTTGCTCTGCGAATTCATGGGGAGATAACCCTAACCCTAAGTGGAATTTTCCCCAATGGTATTCCCCATGTATTTTACTAGGAAATATACACAAGTCTGGTTAAAAAGTCATGCTCACTCCTAACCATAGTGATGGGCTCCAAATCCAATGGCGATGTCCATTTTGCTCTACGAATTCATGGAGAGCTAACCCTAACCCTAAGTAGAATTTTCCCCAATGGCATTCCCCATGTATTTTACTAGGAAATATACATAAGTCTCTTAAAAAGTCGTGCACCCTCCTAACCATAGTGATGGGCTCCAAATCCAATGGCGATGTCCATTTTGCTCTGCGAATTCATGGAGAGCTAACCCTAACCCTAAGTGGAATTTTCCCCAATGGCATTCCCCATGTATTTTACTAGGAAATATACATAAGTCTGGTTGAAAAGTCGTGCTCACTCCTAACCATACTGATGGGCTCCAAATCCAATGGCGATGTCCATTTTGCTCTGCGAATTCATGGAGAGCTAACCCTAACCCTAAGTGGAATTTTCCCCAATGGCATTCCCCATGTATTTTACTAGGAAATATACATAAGTCTGGTTAAAAAGTCGTGCACCATCCTAAGCATAGTGATGGGCTCCAAATCCAATGGCGATGTCCATTTTCCTCTGCGAATTCATGGAGAGCTAACCCTAACCCTAAGTGGAATTTTCCCCAATGGCATTCCCCATGTATTTTACTAGGAAATATACATAAGTCTGGTTAAAAAGTCGTGCACCCTCCTAACCATAGTGATGGGCTCCAAATCCAATGGCGATGTCCATTTTGCTCTGCGAATTCTTGGACAGCTAACCCTAACCCTAAGTGGAATTTTCCCCAATGGCATTCCCCATGTATTTTACTAGGAAATATACATAAGTCTGGTTAAAAAGTCGTGCACCCTCCTAACCATATTGATGGGCTCCAAATCCAATGGCGATGTCCATTTTGCTCTGCGAATTCACTGAGAGCTAACCCTAACCCTAAGTGGAATTTTCCCCAATGGCATTCCCCATGTATTTTACTAGGAAATATACATAAGTCTGGTTAAAAAGTCATGCACCCTCCTAACCATATTGATGGGCTCCAAATCCAATGGCGATGTCCATTTTCCTCTGTGAATTCATGGAGAGATAACCCTAACCCTAAGTGGAATTTTCGCCAATGGCATTACCCTTGTATTTTACTAGGAAATATACTCAAGTCTGGTTAAAAAGTCGTGCTCACTCCTAACCATAGTGATGGGCTCCAAATCCAATGGCGATGTCCATTTTGCTCTGCGAATTCATAGAGAGCTAACCCTAACCCTAAGTGGAATTTTCCCCAATGGCATTCCCCATGTATTTTACTACGAAATATACATAAGTCTGGTTAAAAAGCCGTGCACCCTCCTAACCATAGTGATGGGCTCCAAATCCAATGGCGATGTACATTTTGCTCTGCGAATTCATGTAGAGCTAACCCTAACCCTAAGTGGAATTTTCCCCAATGGCATTCCCCATGTATTTTACTAGGAAATATACATAAGTCTGGTTAAAAAGTCGTGCACCCTCCTAACCATACTGATAGTCTCCAAATCCAATGGCGATGTCCATTTTGCTCTGCGAATTCAGGGAGAGCTAACCCTAACCCTAAGTGGAATTTTCCCCAATGGCATTCCCCATGTATTTTACTAGGAAATATACATAAGTCTGGTTAAAAAGTCATGCACCCTCCTAACCATATTGATGGGCTCCAAATCCAATGGTGATGTCCATTTTCCTCTGTGAATTCACAGAGAGCTAACCCTAACCCTAAGTGGAATTTTCGCCAATGGCATTACCCATGTATTTTACTAGGAAATATACACAAGTCTGGTTAAAAAGTCATGCTCACTCCTAACCATAGTGATGGGCTCCAAATCCAATGGCGATGTCCATTTTGCTCTGCGAATTCATAGAGAGCTAACCCTAACCCTAAGTGGAATTTTCCCCAATGGCATTCCCCATGTATTTTACTAGGAAATATACATAAATCTGGTTAAAAAGTCATGCACCCTCCTAACCATAGTGATGGGCTCCAAATCCAATGGCGATGTCCATTTTCCTCTGCGAATTCATGGAGAGCTAACCCTAACCCTAAGTGGAATTTTCCCCAATGGCATTCCCCATGTATTTTACTAGGAAATATACATAAGTCTGGTTAAAAAGTCGTGCACCCTCCTAACCATACTGATGGGCTCCAAATCCAATGGCGATGTCCATTTTCCTCTGCGAATTCATGGAGAACTAATCCTAACCCTAAGTGGAATTTTCCCCAATGGCATTCCCCATGTATTTTACTAGGAAATATACACAAGTCTGGTTAAAAAGTCGTGCTCACTCCTAACCATACTGATGGGCTCCAAATCCAATGGCGATGTCCATTTTCCTCTGCGAATTCATGGAGAGCTAACCCTAACCCTAAGTGGAATTTTCGCCAATGGCATTACCCATGTATTTTACTAGGAAATATACAGAAGTCTGGTTAAAAAGTCGTGCACCCTCCTAACCATACTGATGGGCTCCAAATCCAATGGCGATGTCCATTTTGCTCTGCGAATTCTTGGAGAGCTAACCCTAACCCTAAGTGGAATTTTCCCCAATGGCATTCCCCATGTATTTTACTAGGAAATATACACAAGTCTGGTTAAAAAGTCGTGCTGACTCCGAACCATACTGATGGGCTCCAAATCCAATGGCGATGTCCATTTTCCTCTGCGAATTCATGGAAAGCTAACCCTAACCCTAAGTGGAATTTTCGCCAATGGCATTCCCCATGTATTTTACTAGGAAATATACATAAGTCTGGTTAAAAAGTCGTGCACCCTCCTAACCATACTGATAGTCTCCAAATCCAATGGCGATGTCCATTTTGCTCTGCGAATTCAGGGAGAGCTAACCCTAACCCTAAGTGGAATTTTCCCCAATGGCATTCCCCATGTATTTTACTAGGAAATATACATAAGTCTGGTTAAAAAGTCATGCACCCTCCTTACCATATTGATGGGCTCCAAATCCAATGGCGATGTCCATTTTCCTCTGTGAATTCACAGAGAGCTAACCCTAACCCTAAGTGGAATTTTCGCCAATGGCATTACCCATGTATTTTACTAGGAAATATACACAAGTCTGGTTAAAAAGTCATGCTCACTCCTAACCATAGTGATGGGCTCCAAATCCAATGGCGATGTCCATTTTGCTCTGCGAATTCATAGAGAGCTAACCCTAACCCTAAGTGGAATTTTCCCCAATGGCATTCCCCATGTATTTTACTAGGAAATATACATAAATCTGGTTAAAAAGTCATGCACCCTCCTAACCATAGTGATGGGCTCCAAATCCAATGGCGATGTCCATTTTCCTCTGCGAATTCATGGAGAGCTAACCCTAACCCTAAGTGGAATTTTCCCCAATGGCATTCCCCATGTATTTTACTAGGAAATATACATAAGTCTGGTTAAAAAGTCGTGCACCCTCCTAACCATACTGATGGGCTCCAAATCCAATGGCGATGTCCATTTTCCTCTGCGAATTCATGGAGAACTAATCCTAACCCTAAGTGGAATTTTCCCCAATGGCATTCCCCATGTATTTTACTAGGAAATATACACAAGTCTGGTTAAAAAGTCGTGCTCACTCCTAACCATACTGATGGGCTCCAAATCCAATGGCGATGTCCATTTTCCTCTGCGAATTCATGGAGAGCTAACCCTAACCCTAAGTGGAATTTTCGCCAATGGCATTACCCATGTATTTTACTAGGAAATATACAGAAGTCTGGTTAAAAAGTCGTGCACCCTCCTAACCATACTGATGGGCTCCAAATCCAATGGCGATGTCCATTTTGCTCTGCGAATTCTTGGAGAGCTAACCCTAACCCTAAGTGGAATTTTCCCCAATGGCATTCCCCATGTATTTTACTAGGAAATATACACAAGTCTGGTTAAAAAGTCGTGCTCACTCCGAACCATACTGATGGGCTCCAAATCCAATGGCGATGTCCATTTTCCTCTGCGAATTCATGGAAAGCTAACCCTAACCCTAAGTGGAATTTTCGCCAATGGCATTACCCATGTATTTTACTAGGAAATATACACAAGTCTGGTTAAAAAGTCGTGCTCGCTCCTAACCATACTGATGGGCTCCAAATCCAATGGCGATGTACATTTTGCTCTATGAATTCATGGAGAGCTAACCCTAACCCTAAGTGGAATTTTCGCCAATGGCATTCCCCATGTATTTTACTAGGAAATATACATAAGTCTGGTTAAAAAGTCGTGCACCATCCTAAGCATAGTGATGGGCTCCAAATCCAATGGTGATGTCCATTTTGCTCCGCGAATTCATGGAGAGCTAACCCTAACCCTAAGTGGAATTTTCCCCAATGGCATTCCCCATGTATTTTACTAGGAAATATACATAAGTCTGGTTAAAAAGTCGTGCACCCTCCTCACTATACTGATGGGCTCCAAATCCAATGGCGATGTCCATTTTCCTCTGCGAATTCATGGAGAGCTAACCCTAACCCTAACTGGAATTTTCGCCAATGGCATTACCCATGTATTTTACTAGGAAATATACAGAAGTCTGGTTAAAAAGTCGTGCACCATCCTAAGCATAGTGATGGGCTCCAAATCCAATGGCGATGTCCATTTTCCTCTGCGAATTCATGGAGAGCTAACCCTAACCCTAAGTGGAATTTTCCCCAATGGCATTCCCCATGTATTTTACTAGGAAATATACATAAGTCTGGTTAAAAAGTCGTGCACCCTCCTAACCATACTGATGGGCTCCAAATCCAATGGCGATGTCCATTTTCCTCTGCGAATTCATGGAGAACTAATCCTAACCCTAAGTGGAATTTTCCCCAATGGCATTCCCCATGTATTTTACTAGGAAATATACACAAGTCTGGTTAAAAAGTCGTGCTCACTCCTAACCATACTGATGGGCTCCAAATCCAATGGCGATGTCCATTTTCCTCTGCGAATTCATGGAGAGCTAACCCTAACCCTAAGTGGAATTTTCGCCAATGGCATTACCCATGTATTTTACTAGGAAATATACAGAAGTCTGGTTAAAAAGTCGTGCACCCTCCTAACCATACTGATGGGCTCCAAATCCAATGGCGATGTCCATTTTGCTCTGCGAATTCTTGGAGAGCTAACCCTAACCCTAAGTGGAATTTTCCCCAATGGCATTCCCCATGTATTTTACTAGGAAATATACACAAGTCTGGTTAAAAAGTCGTGCTGACTCCGAACCATACTGATGGGCTCCAAATCCAATGGCGATGTCCATTTTCCTCTGCGAATTCATGGAAAGCTAACCCTAACCCTAAGTGGAATTTTCGCCAATGGCATTCCCCATGTATTTTACTAGGAAATATACATAAGTCTGGTTAAAAAGTCGTGCACCCTCCTAACCATACTGATAGTCTCCAAATCCAATGGCGATGTCCATTTTGCTCTGCGAATTCAGGGAGAGCTAACCCTAACCCTAAGTGGAATTTTCCCCAATGGCATTCCCCATGTATTTTACTAGGAAATATACATAAGTCTGGTTAAAAAGTCATGCACCCTCCTTACCATATTGATGGGCTCCAAATCCAATGGCGATGTCCATTTTCCTCTGTGAATTCACAGAGAGCTAACCCTAACCCTAAGTGGAATTTTCGCCAATGGCATTACCCATGTATTTTACTAGGAAATATACACAAGTCTGGTTAAAAAGTCATGCTCACTCCTAACCATAGTGATGGGCTCCAAATCCAATGGCGATGTCCATTTTGCTCTGCGAATTCATAGAGAGCTAACCCTAACCCTAAGTGGAATTTTCCCCAATGGCATTCCCCATGTATTTTACTAGGAAATATACATAAATCTGGTTAAAAAGTCATGCACCCTCCTAACCATAGTGATGGGCTCCAAATCCAATGGCGATGTCCATTTTCCTCTGCGAATTCATGGAGAGCTAACCCTAACCCTAAGTGGAATTTTCCCCAATGGCATTCCCCATGTATTTTACTAGGAAATATACATAAGTCTGGTTAAAAAGTCGTGCACCCTCCTAACCATACTGATGGGCTCCAAATCCAATGGCGATGTCCATTTTCCTCTGCGAATTCATGGAGAACTAATCCTAACCCTAAGTGGAATTTTCCCCAATGGCATTCCCCATGTATTTTACTAGGAAATATACACAAGTCTGGTTAAAAAGTCGTGCTCACTCCTAACCATACTGATGGGCTCCAAATCCAATGGCGATGTCCATTTTCCTCTGCGAATTCATGGAGAGCTAACCCTAACCCTAAGTGGAATTTTCGCCAATGGCATTACCCATGTATTTTACTAGGAAATATACAGAAGTCTGGTTAAAAAGTCGTGCACCCTCCTAACCATACTGATGGGCTCCAAATCCAATGGCGATGTCCATTTTGCTCTGCGAATTCTTGGAGAGCTAACCCTAACCCTAAGTGGAATTTTCCCCAATGGCATTCCCCATGTATTTTACTAGGAAATATACACAAGTCTGGTTAAAAAGTCGTGCTCACTCCGAACCATACTGATGGGCTCCAAATCCAATGGCGATGTCCATTTTCCTCTGCGAATTCATGGAAAGCTAACCCTAACCCTAAGTGGAATTTTCGCCAATGGCATTACCCATGTATTTTACTAGGAAATATACACAAGTCTGGTTAAAAAGTCGTGCTCGCTCCTAACCATACTGATGGGCTCCAAATCCAATGGCGATGTACATTTTGCTCTATGAATTCATGGAGAGCTAACCCTAACCCTAAGTGGAATTTTCGCCAATGGCATTCCCCATGTATTTTACTAGGAAATATACATAAGTCTGGTTAAAAAGTCGTGCACCATCCTAAGCATAGTGATGGGCTCCAAATCCAATGGTGATGTCCATTTTGCTCCGCGAATTCATGGAGAGCTAACCCTAACCCTAAGTGGAATTTTCCCCAATGGCATTCCCCATGTATTTTACTAGGAAATATACATAAGTCTGGTTAAAAAGTCGTGCACCCTCCTCACTATACTGATGGGCTCCAAATCCAATGGCGATGTCCATTTTCCTCTGCGAATTCATGGAGAGCTAACCCTAACCCTAACTGGAATTTTCGCCAATGGCATTACCCATGTATTTTACTAGGAAATATACAGAAGTCTGGTTAAAAAGTCGTGCACCATCCTAAGCATAGTGATGGGCGCCAAATCCAATGGTGATGTCCATTTTGCTCTGCGAATTCATGGAGAGCTCACCCTAACCCTAAGTGGAATTTTCCCCAATGGCATTCCCCATGTATTTTACTAGGAAATATACATAAGTCTGGTTAAAAAGTCGTGCACCCTCCTCACTATACTGATGGGCTCCAAATCCAATGGCGATGTCCATTTTCCTCTGCGAATTCATGGAGAGCTAACCCTAACCCTAAGTGGAATTTTCGCCAATGGCATTCCCCATGTATTTTACTAGGAAATATACAGAAGTCTGGTTAAAAAGTCGTGCTCACTCCTAACCATACTGATGGGCTCCAAATCCAATGGCGATGTCCATTTTGCTCTGCGAATTCATGGGGAGCTAACGCTAACCCTAAGTGGAATTTTCCCCAATGGCATTCCCCATGTATTTTACTAGGAAATATACATAAGTCTGGTTAAAAAGTCGTGCACCCTCCTAACCATAGTGATTGGCTCCAAATCCAATGGCGATGTCCATTTTGCTCTGCGAATTCACAGAGAGCTAACCCTAACCCTAAGTGGAATTTTCCCCAATGGCATTCCCCATGTATTTTACTAGGAAATATACATAAGTCTGGTTAAAAAGTCATGCACCCTCCCAACCATACTGATGGGCTCCAAATCCAATGGCAATGTCCATTTTGCTCTGCGAATTCATGGGGAGCTAACCCTAACCCTAAGTGGAATTTTCCCCAATGGCATTCCCCATGTATTTTACTAGGAAATATACACAAGTCTGGTTAAAAAGTCATGCTCACTCCTAACCATAGTGATGGGCTCCAAATCCAATGGCGACGTCCATTTTGCTCTGCGAATTCATGGAGAGCTAACCCTAACCCTAAGTGGAATTTTCGCCAATGGCATTCCCCATGTATTTTACTAGGAAATATACATAAGTCTGGTTAAAAAGTCGTGCACCCTCCTAACCATAGTGATTGGCTCCAAATCCAATGGCGATGTCCATTTTGCTCTGCGAATTCATGGAGAGCTAACCCTAACCCTAAGTGGAATTTTCGCCAATGGCATTCCCCATGTATTTTACTAGGAAATATACATAAGTCTGGTTAAAAAGTCGTGCACCATCCTAAGCATAGTGATGGGCTCCAAATCCAATGGTGATGTCCATTTTGCTCTGCGAATTCATGGAGAGCTCACCCTAACCCTAAGTGGAATTTTCCCCAATGGCATTCCCCATGTATTTTACTAGGAAATATACATAAGTCTGGTTAAAAAGTCGTGCACCCTCCTAACCATAGTGATTGGCTCCAAATCCAATGGCGATGTCCATTTTGCTCTGCGAATTCACAGAGAGCTAACCCTAACCCTAAGTGGAATTTTCCCCAATGGCATTCCCCATGTATTTTACTAGGAAATATACATAAGTCTGGTTAAAAAGTCATGCACCCTCCCAACCATACTGATGGGCTCCAAATCCAATGGCAATGTCCATTTTGCTCTGCGAATTCATGGGGAGCTAACCCTAACCCTAAGTGGAATTTTCCCCAATGGCATTCCCCATGTATTTTACTAGGAAATATACACAAGTCTGGTTAAAAAGTCATGCTCACTCCTAACCATAGTGATGGGCTCCAAATCCAATGGTGACGTCCATTTTGCTCTGCGAATTCATGGAGAGCTAACCCTAACCCTAAGTGGAATTTTCGCCAATGGCATTCCCCATGTATTTTACTAGGAAATATACATAAGTCTGGTTAAAAAGTCGTGCACCCTATTAACCATAGTGATTGGCTCCAAATCCAATGGCGATGTCCATTTTGCTCTGCGAATTCACACAGAGCTAACCCTAACCCTAAGTGGAATTTTCCCCAATGGCATTCCCCATGTATTTTACTAGGAAATATACATAAGTCTGGTTAAAAAGTCATGCACCCTCCCAACCATACTGATGGGCTCCAAATCCAATGGCAATGTCCATTTTGCTCTGCGAATTCATGGGGAGATAACCCTAACCCTAAGTGGAATTTTCCCCAATGGTATTCCCCATGTATTTTACTAGGAAATATACACAAGTCTGGTTAAAAAGTCATGCTCACTCCTAACCATAGTGATGGGCTCCAAATCCAATGGCGATGTCCATTTTGCTCTACGAATTCATGGAGAGCTAACCCTAACCCTAAGTAGAATTTTCCCCAATAGCATTCCCCATGTATTTTACTAGGAAATATACATAAGTCTGGTTAAAAAATCGTGCACCCTCCTAACCATAGTGATGGGCTCCAAATCCAATGGCGATGTCCATTTTGCTCTGCGAATTCATGGAGAGCTAACCCTAACCCTAAGTGGAATTTTCCCCAATGGCATTCCCCATGTATTTTACTAGGAAATATACATAAGTCTGGTTAAAAAGTCGTGCACCCTCCTAACCATACTGATGGGCTCCAAATCCAATGGCGATGTCCATTTTGCTCTGCGAATTCAGGGAGAGCTAACCCTAACCCTAAGTGGAATTTTCCCCAATGGCATTCCCCATGTATTTTACTAGGAAATATACATAAGTCTGGTTAAAAAGTCATGCACCCTCCTAACCATATTGATGGGCTCCAAATCCAATGGCGATGTCCATTTTCCTCTGTGAATTCACAGAGAGCTAACCCTAACCCTAAGTGGAATTTTCGCCAATGGCATTACCCATGTATTTTACTAGGAAATATATACAAGTCTGGTTAAAAAGTCATGCTCACTCCTAACCATAGTGATGGGCTCCAAATCCAATGGCGATGTCCATTTTCCTCTGTGAATTCATAGAGAGCTAACCCTAACCCTAAGTGGAATTTTCCCCAATGGCATTCCCCATGTATTTTACTAGGAAATATACATAAGTCTGGTTAAAAAGTCGTGCACCCTCCTAACCATAGTGATGGGCTCCAAATCCAATGGCGATGTCCATTTTGCTCTGCGAATTCTTGGAGAGCTAACCCTAACCCTAAGTGGAATTTTCCCCAATGGCGTTCCCCATGTATTTTACTAGGAAATATACATAAATCTGGTTAAAAAGTCATGCACCCTACTAACCATAGTGATGGGCTCCAAATCCAATGGCGATGTCCATTTTCCTCTGCGAATTCATGGAGAGCTAATCCTAACCCTAAGTGGAATTTTCCCCAATGGCATTCCCCATGTATTTTACTAGGAAATATACAGAAGTCTGGTTAAAAAGTCGTGCTCACTCCTAACCATACTGATGGGCTCCAAATCCAATGGCGATGTCCATTTTGCTCTGCGAATTCATGGGGAGCTAACGCTAACCCTAAGTGGAATTTTCCCCAATGGCATTCCCCATGTATTTTACTAGGAAATATACATAAGTCTGGTTAAAAAGTCGTGCACCCTCCTAACCATAGTGATTGGCTCCAAATCCAATGGCGATGTCCATTTTGCTCTGCGAATTCACAGAGAGCTAACCCTAACCCTAAGTGGAATTTTCCCCAATGGCATTCCCCATGTATTTTACTAGGAAATATACATAAGTCTGGTTAAAAAGTCATGCACCCTCCCAACCATACTGATGGGCTCCAAATCCAATGGCAATGTCCATTTTGCTCTGCGAATTCATGGGGAGCTAACCCTAACCCTAAGTGGAATTTTCCCCAATGGCATTCCCCATGTATTTTACTAGGAAATATACACAAGTCTGGTTAAAAAGTCATGCTCACTCCTAACCATAGTGATGGGCTCCAAATCCAATGGCGACGTCCATTTTGCTCTGCGAATTCATGGAGAGCTAACCCTAACCCTAAGTGGAATTTTCGCCAATGGCATTCCCCATGTATTTTACTAGGAAATATACATAAGTCTGGTTAAAAAGTCGTGCACCCTCCTAACCATAGTGATTGGCTCCAAATCCAATGGCGATGTCCATTTTGCTCTGCGAATTCATGGAGAGCTAACCCTAACCCTAAGTGGAATTTTCGCCAATGGCATTCCCCATGTATTTTACTAGGAAATATACATAAGTCTGGTTAAAAAGTCGTGCACCATCCTAAGCATAGTGATGGGCTCCAAATCCAATGGTGATGTCCATTTTGCTCTGCGAATTCATGGAGAGCTCACCCTAACCCTAAGTGGAATTTTCCCCAATGGCATTCCCCATGTATTTTACTAGGTAATATACATAAGTCTGGTTAAAAAGTCGTGCACCCTCCTCACTATACTGATGGGCTCCAAATCCAATGGCGATGTCCATTTTGCTCTGCGAATTCATGGGGAGCTAACGCTAACCCTAAGTGGAATTTTCCCCAATGGCATTCCCCATGTATTTTACTAGGAAATATACATAAGTCTGGTTAAAAAGTCGTGCACCCTCCTAACCATAGTGATTGGCTCCAAATCCAATGGCGATGTCCATTTTGCTCTGCGAATTCACAGACAGCTAACCCTAACCCTAAGTGGAATTTTCCCCAATGGCATTCCCCATGTATTTTACTAGGAAATATACATAAGTCTGGTTAAAAAGTCATGCACCCTCCCAACCATACTGATGGGCTCCAAATCCAATGGCAATGTCCATTTTGCTCTGCGAATTCATGGGGAGCTAACCCTAACCCTAAGTGGAATTTTCCCCAATGGCATTCCCCATGTATTTTACTAGGAAATATACACAAGTCTGGTTAAAAAGTCATGCTCACTCCTAACCATAGTGATGGGCTCCAAATCCAATGGTGACGTCCATTTTGCTCTGCGAATTCATGGAGAGCTAACCCTAACCCTAAGTGGAATTTTCGCCAATGGCATTCCCCATGTATTTTACTAGGAAATATACATAAGTCTGGTTAAAAAGTCGTGCACCCTCCTAACCATAGTGATTGGCTCCAAATCCAATGGCGATGTCCATTTTGCTCTGCGAATTCACACAGAGCTAACCCTAACCCTAAGTGGAATTTTCCCCAATGGCATTCCCCATGTATTTTACTAGGAAATATACATAAGTCTGGTTAAAAAGTCATGCACCCTCCCAACCATACTGATGGGCTCCAAATCCAATGGCAATGTCCATTTTGCTCTGCGAATTCATGGGGAGATAACCCTAACCCTAAGTGGAATTTTCCCCAATGGTATTCCCCATGTATTTTACTAGGAAATATACACAAGTCTGGTTAAAAAGTCATGCTCACTCCTAACCATAGTGATGGGCTCCAAATCCAATGGCGATGTCCATTTTGCTCTACGAATTCATGGAGAGCTAACCCTAACCCTAAGTAGAATTTTCCCCAATGGCATTCCCCATGTATTTTACTAGGAAATATACATAAGTCTGGTTAAAAAATCGTGCACCCTCCTAACCATAGTGATGGGCTCCAAATCCAATGGCGATGTCCATTTTGCTCTGCGAATTCATGGAGAGCTAACCCTAACCCTAAGTGGAATTTTCCCCAATGGCATTCCCCATGTATTTTACTAGGAAATATACATAAGTCTGGTTAAAAAGTCGTGCACCCTCCTAACCATACTGATGGGCTCCAAATCCAATGGCGATGTCCATTTTGCTCTGCGAATTCAGGGAGAGCTAACCCTAACCCTAAGTGGAATTTTCCCCAATGGCATTCCCCATGTATTTTACTAGGAAATATACATAAGTCTGGTTAAAAAGTCATGCACCCTCCTAACCATATTGATGGGCTCCAAATCCAATGGCGATGTCCATTTTCCTCTGTGAATTCACAGAGAGCTAACCCTAACCCTAAGTGGAATTTTCGCCAATGGCATTACCCATGTATTTTACTAGGAAATATATACAAGTCTGGTTAAAAAGTCATGCTCACTCCTAACCATAGTGATGGGCTCCAAATCCAATGGCGATGTCCATTTTCCTCTGTGAATTCATAGAGAGCTAACCCTAACCCTAAGTGGAATTTTCCCCAATGGCATTCCCCATGTATTTTACTAGGAAATATACATAAGTCTGGTTAAAAAGTCGTGCACCCTCCTAACCATAGTGATGGGCTCCAAATCCAATGGCGATGTCCATTTTGCTCTGCGAATTCTTGGAGAGCTAACCCTAACCCTAAGTGGAATTTTCCCCAATGGCGTTCCCCATGTATTTTACTAGGAAATATACATAAATCTGGTTAAAAAGTCATGCACCCTACTAACCATAGTGATGGGCTCCAAATCCAATGGCGATGTCCATTTTCCTCTGCGAATTCATGGAGAGCTAATCCTAACCCTAAGTGGAATTTTCCCCAATGGCATTCCCCATGTATTTTACTAGGAAATATACACAAGTCTGGTTAAAAAGTCATGCACCCTCCCAACCATACTGATGGGCTCCAAATCCAATGGCAATGTCCATTTTGCTCTGCGAATTCATGGGGAGATAACCCTAACCCTAAGTGGAATTTTCCCCAATGGTATTCCCCATGTATTTTACTAGGAAATATACACAAGTCTGGTTAAAAAGTCATGCTCACTCCTAACCATAGTGATGGGCTCCAAATCCAATGGCGATGTCCATTTTGCTCTACGAATTCATGGAGAGCTAACCCTAACCCTAAGTAGAATTTTCCCCAATGGCATTCCCCATGTATTTTACTAGGAAATATACATAAGTCTGGTTAAAAAGTCGTGCACCCTCCTAACCATAGTGATGGGCTCCAAATCCAATGGCGATGTCCATTTTGCTCTGCGAATTCATGGAGAGCTAACCCTAACCCTAAGTGGAATTTTCCCCAATGGCATTCCCCATGTATTTTACTAGGAAATATACATAAGTCTGGTTAAAAAGTCGTGCACCCTCCTAACCATACTGATGGGCTCCAAATCCAATGGCGATGTCCATTTTGCTCTGCGAATTCAGGGAGAGCTAACCCTAACCCTAAGTGGAATTTTCCCCAATGGCATTCCCCATGTATTTTACTAGGAAATATACATAAGTCTGGTTAAAAAGTCATGCACCCTCCTAACCATATTGATGGGCTCCAAATCCAATGGCGATGTCCATTTTCCTCTGTGAATTCACAGAGAGCTAACCCTAACCCTAAGTGGAATTTTCGCCAATGGCATTACCCATGTATTTTACTAGGAAATATACACAAGTCTGGTTAAAAAGTCATGCTCACTCCTAACCATAGTGATGGGCTCCAAATCCAATGGCGATGTCCATTTTGCTCTGCGAATTCATAGAGAGCTAACCCTAACCCTAAGTGGAATTTTCCCCAATGGCATTCCCCATGTATTTTACTAGGAAATATACATAAGTCTGGTTAAAAAGTCGTGCACCCTCCTAACCATAGTGATGGGCTCCAAATCCAATGGCGATGTCCATTTTGCTCTGCGAATTCTTGGAGAGCTAACCCTAACCCTAAGTGGAATTTTCCCCAATGGCGTTCCCCATGTATTTTACTAGGAAATATACATAAATCTGGTTAAAAAGTCATGCACCCTCCTAACCATAGTGATGGGCTCCAAATCCAATGGCGATGTCCATTTTCCTCTGCGAATTCATGGAGAACTAATCCTAACCCTAAGTGGAATTTTCCCCAATGGCATTCCCCATGTATTTTACTAGGAAATATACACAAGTCTGGTTAAAAAGTCGTGCTCACTCCTAACCATACTGATGGGCTCCAAATCCAATGGCGATGTCCATTTTCCTCTGCGAATTCATGGAGAGCTAACCCTAACCCTAAGTGGAATTTTCGCCAATGGCATTACACATGTATTTTACTAGGAAATATACAGAAGTCTGGTTAAAAAGTCGTGCACCCTCCTAACCATACTGATGGGCTCCAAATCCAATGGCGATGTCCATTTTGCTCTGCGAATTCTTGGAGAGCTAACCCTAACCCTAAGTGGAATTTTCCCCAATGGCATTCCCCATGTATTTTACTAGGAAATATACACAAGTCTGGTTAAAAAGTCGTGCTCACTCCGAACCATACTGATGGGCTCCAAATCCAATGGCGATGTCCATTTTCCTCTGCGAATTCATGGAGAGCTAACCCTAACCCTAAGTGGAATTTTCGCCAATGGCATTACCCATGTATTTTACTAGGAAATATACACAAGTCTGGTTAAAAAGTCGTGCTCACTCCTAACCATACTGATGGGCTCCAAATCCAATGGCGATGTACATTTTGCTCTATGAATTCATTGAGAGCTAACCCTAACCCTAAGTGGAATTTTCCCCAATGGCATTCCCCATGTATTTTACTAGGAAATATACATAAGTCTGGTTAAAAAGTCGTGCACCCTCCTAAGCATAGTGATGGGCTCCAAATCCAATGGTGATGTCCATTTTGCTCTGCGAATTCATGGAGAGCTAACCCTAACCCTAAGTGGAATTTTCCCCAATGGCATTCCCCATGTATTTTACTAGGAAATATACATAAGTCTGGTTAAAAAGTCGTGCACCCTCCTCACTATACTGATGGGCTCCAAATCCAATGGCGATGTCCATTTTGCTCTGCGAATTCATGGAGAGCTAACCCTAACCCTAAGTGGAATTTTCCCCAATGGCATTCCCCATGTATTTTACTAGGAAATATACATAAGTCTGGTTAAAAAGTCGTGCACCATCCTAAGCATAGTGATGGGCTCCAAATCCAATGGCGATGTCCATTTTCCTCTGCGAATTCATGGAGAGCTAACCCTAACCCTAAGTGGAATTTTCCCCAATGGCATTCCCCATGTATTTTACTAGGAAATATACATAAGTCTGGTTAAAAAGTCGTGCACCCTCCTCACTATACTGATGGGCTCCAAATCCAATGGCGATGTCCATTTTGCTCTGCGAATTCATGGAGAGCTAACCCTAACCCTAAGTGGAATTTTCCCCAATGGCATTCCCCATGTATTTTACTAGGAAATATACATAAGTCTGGTTAAAAAGTCGTGCACCATCCTAAGCATAGTGATGGGCTCCAAATCCAATGGCGATGTCCATTTTCCTCTGCGAATTCATGGAGAGCTAACCCTAACCCTAACTGGAATTTTCCCCAATGGCATTACCCATGTATTTTACTAGGAAATATACAGAAGTCTGGTTAAAAAGTCGTGCTCACTCCTAACCATACTGATGGGCTCCAAATCCAATGGCGATGTCCATTTTGCTCTGCGAATTCATGGAGAGCTAACCCTAACCCTAAGTGGAATTTTCCCCAATGGCATTCCCCATGTATTTTACTAGGAAATATACATAACTATGGTTAAAAAGTCGTGCACCCTCCTCACTATACTGATGGGCTCCAAAATCAATGGCGATGTCCATTTTCCTCTGCGAATTCATGGAGAGCTAACCCTAACCCTAAGTGGAATTTTCCCCAATGGCATTCCCCATGTATTTTACTAGGAAATATACATAAGTCTGGTTAAAAAGTCGTGCACCCTCCTAACCATAGTGATTGGCTCCAAATCCAATGGCGATGTCCATTTTGCTCTGCGAATTCACAGAGAGCTAACCCTAACCCTAAGTGGAATTTTCCCCAATGGCATTCCCCATGTATTTTACTAGGAAATATACATAAGTCTGGTTAAAAAGTCATGCACCCTCCCAACCATACTGATGGGCTCCAAATCCAATGGCAATGTCCATTTTGCTCTGCGAATTCATGGGGAGCTAACCCTAACCCTAAGTGGAATTTTCCCCAATGGCATTCCCCATGTATTTTACTAGGAAATATACACAAGTCTGGTTAAAAAGTCATGCTCACTCCTAACCATAGTGATGGGCTCCAAATCCAATGGCGATGTCCATTTTCCTCTGCGAATTCATGGAGAGCTAACCCTAACCCTAAGTGGAATTTTCGCCAATGGCATTACCCATGTATTTTACTAGGAAATATACAGAAGTCTGGTTAAAAAGTCGTGCACCCTCCTAACCATACTGATGGGCTCCAAATCCAATGGCGATGTCCATTTTGCTCTGCAAATTCTTGGAGAGCTAACCCTAACCCTAAGTGGAATTTTCCCCAATGGCATTCCCCATGTATTTTACTAGGAAATATACACAAGTCTGGTTAAAAAGTCGTGCTCACTCCGAACCATACTGATGGGCTCCAAATCCAATGGCGATGTCCATTTTCCTCTGCGAATTCATGGAGAGCTAACCCTAACCCTAAGTGGAATTTTCGCCAATGGCATTACCCATGTATTTTACTAGGAAATATACACAAGTCTGGTTAAAAAGTCGTGCTCACTCCTAACCATACTGATGGGCTCCAAATCCAATGGCGATGTACATTTTGCTCTATGAATTCATGGAGAGCTAACCCTAACCCTAAGTGGAATTTTCGCCAATGGCATTCCCCATGTATTTTACTAGGAAATATACATAAGTCTGGTTAAAAAGTCGTGCACCATCCTAAGCATAGTGATGGGCTCCAAATCTAATGGTGATGTCCATTTTGCTCTGCGAATTCATGGAGAGCTAACCCTAACCCTAACTGGAATTTTCCCCAAATGGCATTACCCATGTATTTTACTAGGAAATATACAGAAGTCTGGTTAAAAAGTCGTGCTCACTCCGAACCATACTGATGGGCTCCAAATCCAATGGCGATGTCCATTTTCCTCTGCGAATTCATGGAGAGCTAACCCTAACCCTAAGTGGAATTTTCGCCAATGGCATTACCCATGTATTTTACTAGGAAATATACACAAGTCTGGTTAAAAAGTCGTGCTCACTCCTAACCATACTGATGGGCTCCAAATCCAATGGCGATGTACATTTTGCTCTATGAATTCATGGAGAGCTAACCCTAACCCTAAGTGGAATTTTCCCCAATGGCATTCCCCATGTATTTTACTAGGAAATATACATAAGTCTGGTTAAAAAGTCGTGCACCCTCCTCACTATACTGATGGGCTCCAAATCCAATGGCGATGTCCATTTTCCTCTGCGAATTCATGGAGAGCTAACCCTAACCCTAACTGGAATTTTCCCCAATGGCATTACCCATGTATTTTACTAGGAAATATACATAAGTCTGGTTAAAAAGTCATGCACCCTCCCAACCATACTGATGGGCTCCAAATCCAATGGCAATGTCCATTTTGCTCTGCGAATTCATGGGGAGATAACCCTAACCCTAAGTGCAATTTTCCCCAATGGTATTCCCCATGTATTTTACTAGGAAATATACACAAGTCTGGTTAAAAAGTCATGCTCACTCCTAACCATAGTGATGGGCTCCAAATCCAATGGCGATGTCCATTTTGCTCTACGAATTCATGGAGAGCTAACCCTAACCCTAAGTAGAATTTTCCCCAATGGCATTCCCCATGTATTTTACTAGGAAATATACATAAGTCTGGTTAAAAAGTCGTGCACCCTCCTAACCATAGTGATGGGCTCCAAATCCAATGGCGATGTCCATTTTGCTCTGCGAATTCATGGAGAGCTAACCCTAACCCTAAGTGGAATTTTCCCCAATGGCATTCCCCATTTATTTTACTAGGAAATATACATAAGTCTGGTTAAAAAGTCGTGCACCCTCCTAACCATAGTGATGGGCTCCAAATCCAATGGTGATGTCCATTTTGTTCTGCGAATTCACAGAGAGCTAACCCTAACCCTAAGTGGAATTTTCCCCAATGGCATTCCCCATGTATTTTACTAGGAAATATACATAAGTCTGGTTAAAAAGTTGTGCACCCTCCTAACCAAAGTGATGGGCTCCAAATCCAATGGCGATGTCCATTTTGCTCTACGAATTCATGGAGAGCTAACCCTAACCCTAAGTGGAATTTTCCCCAATGGCATTCCCCATGTATTTTACTAGGAAATATACATAAGTCTGGTTAAAAAGTCATGCACCCTCCTAACCATATTGATGGGCTCCAAATCCAATGGCGATGTCCATTTTCCTCTGTGAATTCATGGAGAGATAACCCTAACCCTAAGTGGAATTTTCGCCAATGGCATTACCCATGTATTTTGCTAGGAAATATACTCAAGTCTGGTTAAAAAGTCGTGCTCACTCCTAACCATAGTGATGGGCTCCAAATCCAATGGCGATGTCCATTTTGCTCTGCGAATTCATAGAGAGCTAACCGTAACCCTAAGTGGAATTTTCCCCAATGGCATTCCCCATGTATTTTACTACGAAATATACATAAGTCTGGTTAAAAAGTCGTGCACCCTCCTAAACATAGTGATGGGCTCCAAATCCAATGGCGATGTCCATTTTGCTCTGCGAATTCATAGAGTGCTAACCGTAACCCTAAGTGGAATTTTCCCCAATGGCATTCCCCATGTATTTTACTAGGAAATATACATAAGTCTGGTTAAAAAGTCATGCACCCTCCTAACCATATTGATGGGCTCCAAATCCAATGGCGATGTCCATTTTCCTCTGTGAATTCATGGAGAGCTAACTCTAACCCAAAGTGGAATTTTCGCCAATGGCATTACCCATGTATTTTACTAGGAAATATACTCAAGTCTGGTTAAAAAGTCGTGCTCACTCCTAACCATAGTGATGGGCTCCAAATCCAATGGCGATGTCCATTTTGCTCTGCGAATTCACAGAGAGCTAACCCTAACCCTAAGTGGAATTTTCCCCAATGGCATTCCCCATGTATTTTACTAGGAAATATACATAAGTCTGGTTAAAAAGTCATGCACCCTCCTAACCATATTGATGGGCTCCAAATCCAATGGCGATGTGCATTTTCCTCTGTGAATTCATGGAGAGCTAACCCTAACCCTAAGTGGAATTTTCGCCAATGGCATTACCCATGTATTTTACTAGGAAATATACTCAAGTCTGGTTAAAAAGTCTTGCTCACTCCTAACCATAGTGATTGGCTCCAAATCCAATGGCGATGTCCATTTTGCTCTGCGAATTCACAGAGAGCTAACCCTAACCCTAAGTGGAATTTTCCCCAATGGCATTCCCCATGTATTTTACTAGGAAATATACATAAGTCTGGTTAAAAAGTCATGCACCCTCCTAACCATACTGATGGGCTCCAAATCCAATGGCAATGTCCATTTTGCTCTGCGAATTCATGGGGAGCTAACCCTAACCCTAAGTGGAATTTTCCCCAATGGCATTCCCCATGTATTTTACTAGGAAATATACACAAGTCTGGTTAAAAAGTCGTGCTCACTCCTAACCATAGTGATGTGCTCCAAATCCAATGGTGATGTCCATTTTCCTCTGCGAATTCACAGAGAGCTAACCCTAACCCTAAGTGGAATTTTCCCCAATGGCATTCCCCATCTATTTTACTAGGAAATATACACAAGTCTGGTTAAAAAGTCGTGCTCACTCCTAAGCATAGTGAAGGGCTCCAAATCCACTGGCGATGTCCATTTTGCTCTCCGAATTCATGGAGAGCTAACCCTAACCCTAAGTGGAATTTTCCCCAATGGCATTCCCCATGTATTTTACTAGGAAATATACATAAGTCTGGTTAAAAAGTCATGCACCCTCCTAACCATATTGATGGGCTCCAAATCCAATGGCGATGTCCATTTTCCTCTGTGAATTCATGGAGAGCTAACTCTAACCCAAAGTGGAATTTTCGCCAATGGCATTACCCATGTATTTTACTAGGAAATATACTCAAGTCTGGTTAAAAAGTCGTGCTCACTCCTAACCATAGTGATGGGCTCCAAATCCAATGGCGATGTCCATTTTGCTCTGCGAATTCACAGAGAGCTAACCCTAACCCTAAGTGGAATTTTCCCCAATGGCATTCCCCATGTATTTTACTAGGAAATATACATAAGTCTGGTTAAAAAGTCATGCACCCTCCTAACCATATTGATGGGCTCCAAATCCAATGGCGATGTGCATTTTCCTCTGTGAATTCATGGAGAGCTAACCCTAACCCTAAGTGGAATTTTCGCCAATGGCATTACCCATGTATTTTACTAGGAAATATACTCAAGTCTGGTTAAAAAGTCTTGCTCACTCCTAACCATAGTGATTGGCTCCAAATCCAATGGCGATGTCCATTTTGCTCTGCGAATTCACAGAGAGCTAACCCTAACCCTAAGTGGAATTTTCCCCAATGGCATTCCCCATGTATTTTACTAGGAAATATACATAAGTCTGGTTAAAAAGTCATGCACCCTCCTAACCATACTGATGGGCTCCAAATCCAATGGCAATGTCCATTTTGCTCTGCGAATTCATGGGGAGCTAACCCTAACCCTAAGTGGAATTTTCCCCAATGGCATTCCCCATGTATTTTACTAGGAAATATACACAAGTCTGGTTAAAAAGTCGTGCTCACTCCTAACCATAGTGATGTGCTCCAAATCCAATGGTGATGTCCATTTTGCTCTGCGAATTCACAGAGAGCTAACCCTAACCCTAAGTGGAATTTTCCCCAATGGCATTCCCCATCTATTTTACTAGGAAATATACACAAGTCTGGTTAAAAAGTCGTGCTCACTCCTAAGCATAGTGAAGGGCTCCAAATCCACTGGCGATGTCCATTTTGCTCTCCGAATTCATGGAGAGCTAACCCTAACCCTAAGTGGAATTTTCCCCAATGGCATTCCCCATGTATTTTACTAGGAAATATACATAAGTCTGGTTAAAAAGTCATGCACCCTCCTAACCATAGTGATGGACTCCAAATCCAATGGCGATGTCCATTTTGCTCTGCGAATTCATAGAGAGCTAACCCTAACCCTAAGTGGAATTTTCCCCAATGGCATTCCCCATGTATTTTACTAGGAAATATACACAAGTCTGGTTAAAAAGTCGTGCTCACTCCTAACCATAGTGATGTGCTCCAAATCCAATGGTGATGTCCATTTTGCTCTGCGAATTCATAGAGAGCTAACCCTAACCCTAAGTGGAATTTTCCCCAATGGCATTCCCCATCTATTTTACTAGGAAATATACACAAGTCTGGTTAAAAAGTCGTGCTCACTCCTAACCATAGTGATGTGCTCCAAATCCAATGGTGATGTCCATTTTGCTCTGCGAATTCACAGAGAGCTAACCCTAACCCTAAGTGGAATTTTCCCCAATGGCATTCCCCATCTATTTTACTAGGAAATATACACAAGTCTGGTTAAAAAGTCGTGCTCACTCCTAAGCATAGTGAAGGGCTCCAAATCCACTGGCGATGTCCATTTTGCTCTCCGAATTCATGGAGAGCTAACCCTAACCCTAAGTGGAATTTTCCCCAATGGCATTCCCCATGTATTTTACTAGGAAATATACATAAGTCTGGTTAAAAAGTCATGCACCCTCCTAACCATAGTGATGGACTCCAAATCCAATGGCGATGTCCATTTTGCTCTGCGAATTCATAGAGAGCTAACCCTAAGCCTAAGTGGAATTTTCCCCAATGGCATTCCCCATGTATTTTAATAGGAAATATACACAAGTCTGGTTAAAAAGTCGTGCTCACTCCTAACCATACTGATGGGCTCCAAATCCAATGGCGATGTCCATTTTGCTCTGCGAATTCATGGGGAGCTAACCCTAACCCTAAGTGGAATTTTCCCCAATGGCATTCCCCATGTATTTTACTAGGAAATATACACAAGTCTGGTTAAAAAGTCGTGATCACTCCTAACCATACTGATGGGCTCCAAATCCAATGGCGATGTCCATTTTGGTCTGCGAATTCATGGGGAGCTAACCCTAACCCTAAGTGGAATTTTCCCCAATGGCATTCCCCATGTATTTTACTAGGAAATATACACAAGTCTGGTTAAAAAGTCGTGATCGATCCTAACCATACTGATGGGCTCCAAATCCAATGGCGATGTCCATTTTGGTCTGCGAATTCATGGGGAGCTAACCCTAACCCTAAGTGGAATTTTCCCCAATGGCATTCCCCATGTATTTTACTACGAAATATACATAAGTCTGGTTAAAAAGTCATGCACCCTCCTAACCATAGTGATGGGCTTCAAATCCAATGGCGATGTCCATTTTGCTCTGCAAATTCACAGAGAGCTAACCCTAACCCTAAGTGGAATTTTCCCCAATGGCATTCCCCATGTATTTTACTAGGAAATATACACAAGTCTGGTTAAAAAGTCGTGATCACTCCTAACCATACTGATGGGCTCCAAATCCAATGGCGATGTCCATTTTGGTCTGCGAATTCATGGGGAGCTAACCCTAACCCTAAGTGGAATTTTCCCCAATGGCATTCCCCATGTATTTTACTACGAAATATACATAAGTCTGGTTGAAAAGTCATGCACCCTCCTAACCATAGTGATGGGCTTCAAATCCAATGGCGATGTCCATTTTGCTCTGCAAATTCACAGAGAGCTAACCCTAACCCTATGTGGAATTTTCCCCAATGGCATTCCCCATGTATTTTACTAGGAAATATACATAAGTCTGGTTAAAAAGTCGTGCTCACTCCTAACCATACTGATGGGCTCCAAATCCAATGGCGATGTCCATTTTCCTATGCGAATTCATGGAGAGCTAACCCTAATCCTAAGTGGAATTTTCGCCAATGGCATTACCCATGTATTTTACTAGGAAATATACACAAGTCTGGTTAAAAAGTCGTGCACCCTCCTAACCATAGTGATGGGCTCCAAATCCAATGGCGATGTCCATTTTGCTCTGCAAATTCATAGAGACCTAACCCTAAGCCTAAGTGGAATTTTCCCCAATGGCATTCCCCATGTATTTTACTAGGAAATATACATAAATCTGGTTAAAAAGTCGTGCACCCTCCTAACCATAGTGATGGGCTCCAAATCTAATGGCGATGTCCATTTTGCTCTGCGAATTCATGTAGAGCTAACCCTAACCCTAAGTGAAATTTTCCCCAATGGCATTTACCATGTATTTTACTACGAAATATACACAAGTCTGGTTAAAAAGTCGTGCTCACTCCTAACCATACTGATGGGCTCCAAATCCAATGGCAATGTCCATTTTGCTCTGCGAATTCATGGGGAGCTAACCCTAACCCTAAGTGGAATTTTCCCCAATGGCATTCCCCATGTATTTTACTAGGAAATATATATAAGTCTGGTTAAAAAGTCGTGCCCCCTCCTAACCATAGTGATGGGCTCCAAATCCAATGGCGATGTCCATTTTGCTCTGCGAATTCATGGAGAGCTAACCCTAACCCTAAGTGGAATTTTCCCCAATGGCATTCCCCATGTATTTTACTAGGAAATATACACAAGTCTGGTTAAAAAGTCGTGATCGATCCTAACCATACTGATGGGCTCCAAATCCAATGGCGATGTCCATTTTGGTCTGCGAATTCATGGGGAGCTAACCCTAACCCTAAGTGGAATTTTCCCCAATGGCATTCCCCATGTATTTTACTACGAAATATACATAAGTCTGGTTAAAAAGTCATGCACCCTCCTAACCATAGTGATGGGCTTCAAATCCAATGGCGATGTCCATTTTGCTCTGCAAATTCACAGAGAGCTAACCCTAACCCTAAGTGGAATTTTCGCCAATGGCATTACCCATGTATTTTACTAGGAAATATACACAAGTCTGGTTAAAAAGTCGTGCTCACTCCTAACCATACTGATGGGCTCCAAATCCAATGGCGATGTCCATTTTCCTCTGCGAATTCATGGAGAGCTAACCCTAACCCTAAGTGGAATTTTCGCCAATGGCATTACCCATGTATTTTACTAGGAAATATACACAAGTCTGGTTAAAAAGTCGTGCTCACTCGTAACCATACTGATGGGCTCCAAATCCAATGGCGATGTCCATTTTGCTCTGCGAATTCATGGGGAGCTAACCCTAACCCTAAGTGGAATTTTCCCCAATGGCATTCCCCATGTATTTTACTAGGAAATATACATAAGTCTGGTTAAAAAGTCATGCACCCTCCTAACCATATTGATGGGCTCCAAATCCAATGCCGATGTCCATTTTCCTCTGTGAATTCATGCAGAGCTAACCCTAACCCTAAGTGGAATTTTCGCCAATGGCATTACCCATGTATTTTACTAGTAAATATACTCAAGTCTGGTTAAAAAGTCGTGCTCACTCCTAACCACAGTGATGGGCTCCAAATCCAATGGCGATGTCCATTTTGCTCTGCGAATTCATAGAGAGCTAACCCTAAGCCTAAGTGGAATTTTCCCCAATGGCATTCCCCATGTATTTTAATAGGAAATATACACAAGTCTGGTTAAAAAGTCGTGCTCACTCCTAACCATAGTGATGGGCTCCAAATCCAATGGCGATGTCCATTTTGCTCTGCGAATTCATAGAGAGCTAACCCTAACCCTAAGTGGAATTTTCCCCAATGGCATTCCCCATGTATTTTACTAGGAAATACACATAAGTCTCGTTAAAAAGTCGTGCACCCTCCTAACCATAGTGATGGGCTCCAAATCCAATGGCGATGTCCATTTTGCTCTGCGAATTCATGGGGAGCTAACCCTAACCCTAAGTGGAATTTTCGCCAATGGCATTACCCATGTATTTTACTAGTAAATATACTCAAGTCTGGTTAAAAAGTCGTGCTCACTCCTAACCATAGTGATGGGCTCCAAATCCAATGGCGATGTCCATTTTGCTCTGCGAATTCATAGAGAGCTAACCCTAACCCTAAGTGGAATTTTCCCCAATGGCATTCCCCATGTATTTTACTAGGAAATATACATAAGTCTGGTTAAAAAGTCATGCACCCTCC
This sequence comes from Thamnophis sirtalis, assembly GCF_051295495.1. Classification (NCBI taxonomy): domain Eukaryota; kingdom Metazoa; phylum Chordata; class Lepidosauria; order Squamata; family Natricidae; genus Thamnophis; species Thamnophis sirtalis. The sequence continues at coordinate 84,200,196 of NW_028261383.1, forward strand.
TAACCATATTGATGGGCTCCAAATCCAATGCCGATGTCCATTTTCCTCTGTGAATTCATGCAGAGCTAACCCTAACCCTAAGTGGAATTTTCGCCAATGGCATTACCCATGTATTTTACTAGTAAATATACTCAAGTCTGGTTAAAAAGTCGTGCTCACTCCTAACCATAGTGATGGGCTCCAAATCCAATGGCGATGTCCATTTTGCTCTGCGAATTCATAGAGAGCTAACCCTAAGCCTAAGTGGAATTTTCCCAAATGGCATTCCCCATGTATTTTAATAGGAAATATACACAAGTCTGGTTAAAAAGTCGTGCTCACTCCTAACCATACTGATGGGCTCCAAATCCAATGGCGATGTCCATTTTGCTCTGCGAATTCATGGGGAGCTAACCCTAACCCTAAGTGGAATTTTCCCCAATGGCATTCCCCATGTATTTTACTAGGAAATACACATAAGTCTCGTTAAAAAGTCGTGCACCCTCCTAACCATAGTGATGGGCTCCAAATCCAATGGCGATGTCCATTTTGCTCTGCGAATTCATGGGGAGCTAACCCTAACCCTAAGTGGAATTTTCGCCAATGGCATTACCCATGTATTTTACTAGTAAATATACTCAAGTCTGGTTAAAAAGTCGTGCTCACTCCTAACCATAGTGATGGGCTCCAAATCCAATGGCGATGTCCATTTTGCTCTGCGAATTCATAGAGAGCTAACCCTAACCCTAAGTGGAATTTTCCCCAATGGCATTCCCCATGTATTTTACTAGGAAATATACATAAGTCTGGTTAAAAAGTCATGCACCCTCCTAACCATATTGATGGGCTCCAAATCCAATGCCGATGTCCATTTTCCTCTGTGAATTCATGCAGAGCTAACCCTAACCCTAAGTGGAATTTTCCCCAATGGCATTCCCCATGTATTTTACTAGGAAATATACACAAGTCTGGTTAAAAAGTCGTGATCACTCCTAACCATACTGATGGGCTCCAAATCCAATGGCGATGTCCATTTTGGTCTGCGAATTCATGGGGAGCTAACCCTAACCCTAAGTGGAATTTTCCCCAATGGCATTCCCCATGTATTTTACTACGAAATATACATAAGTCTGGTTGAAAAGTCATGCACCCTCCTAACCATAGTGATGGGCTTCAAATCCAATGGCGATGTCCATTTTGCTCTGCAAATTCACAGAGAGCTAACCCTAACCCTATGTGGAATTTTCCCCAATGGCATTCCCCATGTATTTTACTAGGAAATATACATAAGTCTGGTTAAAAAGTCGTGCTCACTCCTAACCATACTGATGGGCTCCAAATCCAATGGCGATGTCCATTTTCCTATGCGAATTCATGGAGAGCTAACCCTAATCCTAAGTGGAATTTTCGCCAATGGCATTCCCCATGTATTTTACTAGGAAATATACATAAATCTGGTTAAAAAGTCGTGCACCCTCCTAACCATAGTGATGGGCTCCAAATCTAATGGCGATGTCCATTTTGCTCTGCGAATTCATGTAGAGCTAACCCTAACCCTAAGTGGAATTTTCCCCAATGGCATTTACTATGTATTTTACTACGAAATATACACAAGTCTGGTTAAAAAGTCGTGCTCACTCCTAACCATACTGATGGGCTCCAAATCCAATGGCAATGTCCATTTTGCTCTGCGAATTCATGGGGAGCTAACCCTAACCCTAAGTGGAATTTTCCCCAATGGCATTCCCCATGTATTTTACTAGGAAATATATATAAGTCTGGTTAAAAAGTCGTGCACCCTCCTAACCATATTGATGGGCTCCAAATCCAATGCCGATGTCCATTTTCCTCTGTGAATTCATGCAGAGCTAACCCTAACCCTATGTGGAATTTTCCCCAATGGCATTCCCCATGTATTTTACTAGGAAATATACATAAGTCTGGTTAAAAAGTCGTGCTCACTCCTAAGCATAGTGATGGGCTCCAAATCCAATGGCGATGTCCATTTTCCTTTGCGAATTCATGGAGAGCTAACCCTAATCCTAAGTGGAATTTTCGCCAATGGCATTACCCATGTATTTTACTAGGAAATATACACAAGTCTGGTTAAAAAGTCGTGCACCCTCCTAACCATAGTGATGGGCTCCAAATCCAATGGCGATGTCCATTTTGCTCTGCAAATTCATAGAGACCTAACCCTAACCCTAAGTGGAATTTTCCCCAATGGCATTCCCCATGTATTTTACTAGGAAATATACATAAATCTGGTTAAAAAGTCGTGCACCCTCCTAACCATAGTGATGGGCTCCAAATCTAATGGCGATGTCCATTTTGCTCTGCGAATTCATGGAGAGCTAATCCTAACCCTAAGTGGAATTTTCCCCAATGGCATTCCCCATGTATTTTACTAGGAAATATAGACAAGTCTGGTTAAAAAGTCGTGCTCACTCCTATCCATACTGATGGGTTCCAAATCCAATGGCGATGTCCATTTTCCTCTGCGAATTCATGGAGAGCTAACCCTAACCCTAAGTGGAATTTTCCCAAATGGCATTCCCCATGTATTTTACTAGGAAATATACATAAGTCTGGTTAAAAAGTCATGCACCCTCCTAACCATATTGATGGGCTCCAAATCCAATGCCGATGTCCATTTTCCTCTGTGAATTCATGCAGAGCTAACCCTAACCCTAAGTGGAATTTTCCCCAATGGCATTCCCCATGTATTTTACTAGGAAATATACACAAGTCTGGTTAAAAAGTCGTGATCACTCCTAACCATACTGATGGGCTCCAAATCCAATGGCGATGTCCATTTTGGTCTGCGAATTCATGGGGAGCTAACCCTAACCCTAAGTGGAATTTTCCCCAATGGCATTCCCCATGTATTTTACTACGAAATATACATAAGTCTGGTTAAAAAGTCATGCACCCTCCTAACCATAGTGATGGGCTTCAAATCCAATGGCGATGTCCATTTTGCTCTGCAAATTCACAGAGAGCTAACCCTAACCCTATGTGGAATTTTCCCCAATGGCATTCCCCATGTATTTTACTAGGAAATATACATAAGTCTGGTTAAAAAGTCGTGCTCACTCCTAAGCATAGTGATGGGCTCCAAATCCAATGGCGATGTCCATTTTCCTATGGGAATTCATGGAGAGCTAACCCTAATCCTAAGTGGAATTTTCGCCAATGGCATTACCCATGTATTTTACTAGGAAATATACACAAGTCTGGTTAAAAAGTCGTGCACCCTCCTAACCATAGTGATGGGCTCCAAATCCAATGGCGATGTCCATTTTGCTCTGCGAATTCATGGGGAGCTAACCCTAACCCTAAGTGGAATTTTCCCCAATGGCATTCCCCATGTATTTTACTAGGAAATATATATAAGTCTGGTTAAAAAGTCGTGCACCCTCCTAACCATAGTGATGGGCTCCAAATCCAATGGCGATGTCCATTTTGCTCTGCGAATTCATGGAGAGCTAACCCTAACCCTAAGTGGAATTTTCCCCTATGGCATTCCCCATGTATTTTACTAGGAAATATACACAAGTCTGGTTAAAAAGTCGTGCTCACTCCTAACCATACTGATGGGCTCCAAATCCAATGGCGATGTCCATTTTGGTCTGCAAATTCATGGGGAGCTAACCCTAACCCTAAGTGGAATTTTCCCCTATGGCATTCCCCATGTATTTTACTAGGAAATATATATAAGTCTGGTTAAAAAGTCGTGCACCCTCCTAACCATAGTGATGGGCTCCAAATCCAATGGCGATGTCCATTTTGCTCTGCGAATTCATGGAGAGCTAACCCTAACCCTAAGTGGAATTTTCCCCAATGGCATTCCCCATCTATTTTACTAGGAAATATACACAAGTCTGGTTAAAAAGTCGTGATCACTCCTAACCATACTGATGGGCTCCAAATCCAATGGCGATGTCCATTTTGGTCTGCGAATTCATGGGGAGCTAACCCTAACCCTAAGTGGAATTTTCCCCAATGGCATTCCCCATGTATTTTACTACGAAATATACATAAGTCTGGTTAAAAAGTCATGCACCCTCCTAACCATAGTGATGGGCTCCAAATCCAATGGCGATGTCCATTTTGCTCTGCAAATTCATGGAGAGCTAACCCTAACCCTAAGTGGAATTTTCCCCTATGGCATTCCCCATGTATTTTACTAGGAAATATACACAAGTCTGGTTAAAAAGTCGTGATCACTCCTAACCATACTGATGGGCTCCAAATCCAATGGCGATGTCCATTTTGGTCTGCGAATTCATGGGGAGCTAACCCTAACCCTAAGTGGAATTTTCCCCAATGGCATTCCCCATGTATTTTACTACGAAATATACATAAGTCTGGTTAAAAAGTCGTGCACCCTCCTAACCATAGTGATGGGCTCCAAATCCAATGGCGATGTCCATTTTGCTCTACGAATTCATGGAGAGCTAACCCTAACCCTATGTGGAATTTTCCCCAATGGCATTCCCCATGTATTTTACTAGGAAATATACATAAGTCTGGTTAAAAAGTCGTGCTCACTCCTAAGCATAGTGATGGGCTCCAAATCCAATGGCGATGTCCATTTTCCTTTGCGAATTCATGGAGAGCTAACCCTAATCCTAAGTGGAATTTTCGCCAATGGCATTACCCATGTATTTTACTAGGAAATATACACAAGTCTGGTTAAAAAGTCGTGCACCCTCCTAACCATAGTGATGGGCTCCAAATCCAATGGCGATGTCCATTTTGCTCTGCAAATTCATAGAGACCTAACCCTAACCCTAAGTGGAATTTTCCCCAATGGCATTCCCCATGTATTTTACTAGGAAATATACATAAATCTGGTTAAAAAGTCGTGCACCCTCCTAACCATAGTGATGGGCTCCAAATCTAATGGCGATGTCCATTTTGCTCTGCGAATTCATGGAGAGCTAATCCTAACCCTAAGTGGAATTTTCCCCAATGGCATTCCCCATGTATTTTACTAGGAAATATAGACAAGTCTGGTTAAAAAGTCGTGCTCACTCCTATCCATACTGATGGGTTCCAAATCCAATGGCGATGTCCATTTTCCTCTGCGAATTCATGGAGAGCTAACCCTAACCCTAAGTGGAATTTTCCCAAATGGCATTCCCCATGTATTTTACTAGGAAATATACATAAGTCTGGTTAAAAAGTCATGCACCCTCCTAACCATATTGATGGGCTCCAAATCCAATGCCGATGTCCATTTTCCTCTGTGAATTCATGCAGAGCTAACCCTAACCCTAAGTGGAATTTTCGCCAATGGCATTACCCATGTATTTTACTACTAAATATACTCAAGTCTGGTTAAAAAGTCGTGATCACTCCTAACCATAGTGATGGGCTCCAAATCCAATGGCGATGTCCATTTTGCTCTGCGAATTCATAGAGAGCTAACCCTAAGCCTAAGTGGAATTTTCCCCAATGGCATTCCCCATGTATTTTACTAGGAAATATACATAAGTCTGGTTAAAAAGTCGTGCACCCTCCTAACCATAGTGATGGGCTCCAAATCCAATGGCGATGTCCATTTTGCTCTGCGAATTCATGGAGAGCTAACCCTAACCCTAAGTGGAATTTTCCCCAATGGCATTCCCCATGTATTTTAATAGGAAATATACACAAGTCTGGTTAAAAAGTCGTGCTCACTCCTAACCATAGTGATGGGCTCCAAATCCAATGGCGATGTCCATTTTGCTCTGCGAATTCATAGGGAGCTAACCCTAACCCTAAGTGGAATTTTCCCCAATGGCATTCCCCATGTATTTTAATAGGAAATATACACAAGTCTGGTTAAAAAGTCGTGCTCACTCCTAACCATAGTGATGGGCTCCAAATCCAATGGCGATGTCCATTTTGCTCTGCGAATTCATAGGGAGCTAACCCTAACCCTAAGTGGAATTTTCCCCAATGGCGTTCCCCATGTATTTTACTAGGAAATATACATAAGTCTGGTTAAAAAGTTGTGCACCCTCCTAACCATAGTGATGGGCTCCAAATCCAATGGCGATGTCCATTTTGCTCTGCGAATTCATGGAGAGCTAACCCTAACCCTAAGTGGAATTTTCCCTAATGGCATTCCCCATGTATTTTACTAGGAAATATACACAAGTCTGGTTAAAAAGTCATGCTCACTCCTAACCATACTGATGGGCTCCAAATCCAATGGCGATGTCCATTTTGCTCTGCGAATTCATGGGGAGCTAACCCTAACCCTAAGTGGAATTTTCACCAATGGCATTCCCCATGTATTTTACTACGAAATATACACAAGTCTGGTTAAAAAGTCGTGCACCCTCCTAACCATAGTGATGGGCTCCAAATCCAATGGCGATGTCCATTTTCCTCTGCGAATTCATGGAGAGCTAACCCTAACCCTAAGTGGAATTTTCCCCAATGGCATTCCCCATGTATTTTACTAGGAAATATACACAAGTCTCGTTAAAAAGTCGTGCTCACTCCTAAGCATAGTGATGGGCTCCAAATCCAATTGCATTCCCCATGTATTTTACTAGGAAATATAGACAAGTCTGGTTAAAAAGTCGTGCTCACTCCTAAACATACTGATGGGTTCCAAATCCAATGGCGATGTCCATTTTCCTCTGCGAATTCATGGAGAGCTAACCCTAACCCTAAGTGGAATTTTCCCCAATGGCATTCCCCATGTATTTTACTACGAAATATACATAAGTCTGGTTAAAAAGTCATGCACCCTCCTAACCATAGTGATGGGCTTCAAATCCAATGGCGATGTCCATTTTGCTCTGCAAATTCACAGAGAGCTAACCCTAACCCTATGTGGAATTTTCCCCAATGGCATTCCCCATGTATTTTACTAGGAAATACACATAAGTCTGGTTAAAAAGTCGTGCACCCTCCTAACCATAGTGATGGGCTCCAAATCCAATGGCGATGTCCATTTTGCTCTGCGAATTCATAGAGACCTTACCCTAACCCTAAGTGGAATTTTCCCCAATGGCATTCCCCATGTATTTTACTAGGAAATATACACAAGTCTGGTTAAAAAGTCGTGCTCACTCCTAACCATACTGATGGGCTCCAAATCCAATGGCGATGTCCATTTTCCTATGCGAATTCATGGAGAGCTAACCCTAATCCTAAGTGGAATTTTCGCCAATGGCATTACCCATGTATTTTACTAGGAAATATACACAAGTCTGGTTAAAAAGTCGTGCACCCTCCTAACCATAGTGATGGGCTCCAAATCCAATGGCGATGTCCATTTTGCTCTGCAAATTCATAGAGACCTAACCCTAACCCTAAGTGGAATTTTCCCCAATGGCATTCCCCATGTATTTTACTAGGAAATATACATAAATCTGGTTAAAAAGTCGTGCTCACTCCTAACCATACTGATGGGCTCCAAATCCAATGGCGGTGTCCATTTTGCTCTGCGAATTCATGGGGAGCTAACCCTAACCCTAAGTGGAATTTTCCCCAATGGCATTCCCCATGTATTTTACTACGAAATAAACATAAGTCTGGTTAAAAAGTCATGCACCCTCCTAACCATAGTGATGGGCTTCAAATCCAATGGCGATGTCCATTTTGCTCTGCAAATTCACAGAGAGCTAACCCTAACCCTATGTCGAATTTTCCCCAATGGCATTCCCCATGTATTTTACTAGGAAATACACATAAGTCTGGTTAAAAAGTCGTGCACCCTCCTAACCATATTGATGGGCTCCAAATCCAATGGCGATGTCCATTTTGCTCTGCGAATTCATAGAGACCTTACCCTAACCCTAAGTGGAATTTTCCCCAATGGCATTCCCCATGTATTTTACTAGTAAATATACACAAGTCTGGTTAAAAAGTCGTGCTCACTCCTAACCATACTGATGGGCTCCAAATCCAATGGCGATGTCCATTTTCCTATGCGAATTCATGGAGAGCTAACCCTAATCCTAAGTGGAATTTTCGCCAATGGCATTACCCATGTATTTTACTAGGAAATATACACAAGTCTGGTTAAAAAGTCGTGCACCCTCCTAACCATAGTGATGGGCTCCAAATCCAATGGCGATGTCCATTTTGCTCTGCAAATTCATAGAGACCTAACCCTAACCCTAAGTGGAATTTTCCCCAATGGCATTCCCCATGTATTTTACTAGGAAATATACATAAATCTGGTTAAAAAGTCGTGCACCCTCCTAACCATAGTGATGGGCTCCAAATCTAATGGCGATGTCCATTTTGCTCTGCGAATTCATGGAGAGCTAACCCTAACCCTAAGTGGAATTTTCCCCAATGGCATTCCCCATGTATTTTACTAGGAAATATAGACAAGTCTGGTTAAAAAGTCGTGCTCACTCCTAACCATACTGATGGGTTCCAAATCCAATGGCGATGTCCATTTTCCTCTGCGAATTCATGGAGAGCTAACCCTAACCCTAAGTGCAATTTTCGCCAATGGCATTACCCATGTATTTTACTAGGAAATATACACAAGTCTGGTTAAAAAGTCGTGCTCACTCCTCACCATACTGATGGGCTCCAAATCCAATGGCGGTGTCCATTTTGCTCTGCGAATTCATGGGGAGCTAACCCTAACCCTAAGTGGAATTTTCCCCAAAGGCATTCCCCATGTATTTTACTACGAAATATACATAAGTCTGGTTAAAAAGTCATGCACCCTCCTAACCATAGTGATGGGCTCCAAATCCAATGGCGATGTCCATTTTGCTCTGCGAATTCATGGAGAGCTAACCCTAACCCTAAGTGGAATTTTCCCCAATGGCATTCCCCATGTATTTTACTAGGAAATATACACAAGTCTGGTTAAAAAGTCGTGCTCACTCCTAACCATACTGATGGGCTCCAAATCCAACGGCGATGTCCATTTTGCTCTGCGAATTCATAGGGAGCTAACCCTAACCCTAAGTGGAATTTTCCCCAATGGCGTTCCCCATGTATTTTACTAGGAAATATACATAAGTCTGGTTAAAAAGTCGTGCACCCTCCTAACCATAGTGATGGGCTCCAAATCAAATGGAGATGTACATTTTGCTCTGCGAATTCACAGAGAGCTAAACCTAACCCTACGTGGAATTTTCCCCAATGGCATTCCCCATGTATTTTACTAGGAACTATACATAAGTCTGGTTAAAAAGTCGTGCACCCTCCTAACCATAGTGATGGGCTCCAAATCCAATGGCGATGTCCATTTTGCTGTACGAATTCATGGAGAGCTAACCCTAACCCTAAGTGGAATTTTCCCCAATGGCATTACCCATGTATTTTACTAGGAAATATACACAAGTCTGGTTAAAAAGTCGTGCTCATTCCTAAGCATAGTGATGGGCTCCAAATCCAATGGCGATGTCCATTTTGCTCTCCGAATTCATGTAGAGCTAACCCTAACCCTAAGTGGAATTTTCCCCAATGGCATTCCCCATGTATTTTACTAGGAAATACACATAAGTCTGGTTAAAAAGTCGTGCACCCTCCTAACCATAGTGATGGGCTCCAAATCCAATGGCGATGTCCATTTTGCTCTGCGAATTCATAGAGACCTTACCCTAACCCTAAGTGGAATTTTCCCCAATGGCATTCCCCATGTATTTTACTAGGAAATATACACAAGTCTGGTTAAAAAGTCGTGCTCACTCCTAACCATACTGGGTTAGCTATCTATGAATTCGCAGAGCAAAATGGACATCGCCATTGGATTTGGAGCCCATCAGTATGGTTAGGAGTGAGCACGACTTTTTAACCAGACTTATGTATATTTCCTAGTAAAATACATGGGGAATGCTATTGGGGAAAATTCCACTTAGGGTTAGGGTTACCTCCCGTTGAATTCGCAGAGCAAAATGGACATCGCCATTGGATTTGGAGCCCATCACTATGGTTAGGAGGGTGCACGACTTTTTAACCAGACTTATGTATATTTCCTAGTAAAATACATGGGGAATGCCATTAGGGAAAATTACACTTAGGGTTAGGGTTAGCTCTCTGTGAATTCGCAGAGCAAAATGGACATCGCCATTGGATTTGGAGCCAATCACTATGGTTAGGAGGGTGAACGACTTTTTAACCAGACTTATGCATATTTCCTAGTAAAATACATGGGGAATGCAATTGGGGAAAATTCCACTTACGGTTAGGGTTAGCTCTCTGTGAATTCGCAGAGCAAAATGGACATCGCCATTGGATTTGGAGCCGATCACTATGGTTAGGAGGGTGCACGACTTTTTAACCAGACTTATGTATATTTCCAAGTAAAATACATGGGGGATGCCATTGGGGAAAATTACACTTAGGGTTAGGGTTAGCTCTCCATGAATTCGTAGAGCAAAATGGACATCGCCATTGGATTTGGAGCCCATCAGTATGGTTAGGAGTGAGCACGACTTTTTAACCAGACTTATGTATATTTCCTAGTAAAATACATGGGGAATGCCATTGGGGAAAATTCCACTTAGGGTTAGGGTTAGCTCTCTATGAATTCGCAGAGCAAAATGGACATCGCCATTGGATTTGGACCCCATCACTATGATTAGGACGGTGCACGACTTTTTAACCAGACTTATGTATATTTCCTAGTAAAATACATGGGGAGTGCCATTGGGGAAAATTCCACTTAGGGTTAGGGTTAGCTCTGTATGAATTCGCAGAGCAAAATGGACATCGCCATTGGATTTGGAGCCCATCACTATGGTTAGGAGGGTGCATGACTCTTTAACCAGACTTATGTATATTTCCTAGTAAAATACATGGGGAATGCCATTGGGGAAAATTCCACTTAGGGTTAGGGTTAGCTCTCTATGAATTCGCAGAGCAAAATGGACATCACCATTGGATTTGGAGCCCATCAGTATGGTTAGGAGGGTGCATGACTTTTTAACCAGACTTATGTATATTTCCTAGTAAAATACATGGGGAATGCCATTGGGGAAAATTCCACTTAGGGTTAGGGTTAGCTCTCTATGAATTCGCAGAGCAAAATGGACATCGCCATTGGATTTGGAGCCCATCACTATGGTTAGGAGTGAGCACGACTTTTTAACCAGACTTGTGTATATTTCCTAGTAAAATATACATGGGGAATGCCATTTGGGAAAATTCCACTTAGGGTTAGGGTTAGCTCTCTATGAATTCGCAGAGAAAAATGGACATCGCCTTTGGATTTGGAGCCCATCACTATGGTTAGGAGGGTGCATGACTTTTTAACCAAACTTATGTATATTTCCTAGTAAAATACATGGGGAATGCCTTTGGGGAAAATTCCACTTAGGGTTAGGGTTAGCTCTCTATGAATTCGCAGAGCAAAATGGACATCGCCATTGGATTTGGAGCCCATCACTATGGTTAGGAGGGTGCACAACTTTTTAACCAGACTTATGTATATTTCCTAGTAAAATACATGGGGAATGCCATTGGGGAAAATTCCACTTAGGGTTAGGGTTAGCTCTCTATGAATTCGCAGAGCAAAATGGACATCGCCATTGGATTTGGAGCCCATCACTATGGTTAGGAGGGTGCATGACTTTTTAACCAAACTTATGTATATTTCCTAGTAAAATACATGGGGAATGCCTTTGGGGAAAATTCCACTTAGGGTTAGGGTTAGCTCCCCATGAATTCGCAGAGCAAAATGGACATCGCCATTGGATTTGGAGCCCATCACTATGGTTAGGAGGGTGCACGACTTTTTAACCAGACTTATGTATATTTCCTAGTAAAATACATGGGGAATGCCATTGGGGAAAATTCCACTTAGGGTTAGGGTTAGCTCTCTATGAATTCGCAGAGCAAAATGGACATCGCCATTGGATTTGGAGCCCATCAGTATGGTTAGGAGGGTATATGACTTTTTAACCAGACTTATGTATATTTCCTAGTAAAATACATGGGGAATGCCATTGGGGAAAATTCCACTTAGGGTTAGGGTTAGCTCTCTATGAATTCGCAGAGCAAAATGGACATCGCCATTGGATTTGGAGCCCATCACTATGGTTAGGAGGGTGCATGACTTTTTAACCAGACTTATGTATATTTCCTAGTAAAATACATGGGGAATGCCATTGGAGAAAATTCCACTTAGGGTTAGGGTTAGCTCTCTATGAATTCGCAGAGCAAAATGGACATCGCCATTGGATTTGGAGCCCATCACTATGGTTAGGAGGGTGCACGACTTTTTAACCAGACTTATGTATATTTCCTAGTAAAATACATGGGGAATGCCATTGGGGAAAATTCCACTTAGGGTTAGGGTTAGCTCTCTATGAATTCGCAGAGCAAAATGGACATCGCCATTGGATTTGGAGCCCATCACTATGGTTAGGAGGGTGCACGACTTTTTAACCAGACTTATGTATATTTCCTAGTAAAATACATGGGGGATGCTATTGGGGAAAATTCCACTTAGGGTTAGGGTTAGCTCTCCATGAATTCGTAGAGCAAAATGGACATCGCCATTGGATTTGGAGCCCATCAGTATGGTTAGGAGTCAGCACGACTTTTTAACAAGACTTATGTATATTTCCTAGTAAAATACATGGGGAATGCCATTGGGGAAAATTCCACTTAGGGTTAGGGTTAGCTCTCTATGAATTCGCAGAGCAAAATGGACATCGCCATTGGATTTGGAGCCCATCACTATGGTTAGGAGGGTGCACGACTTTTTAACCAGACTTATGTATATTTCCTAGTAAAATACATGGGGGATGCCATTGGGGAAAATTCCACTTAGGGTTAGGGTTAGCTCTCTATGAATTCGCAGAGCAAAATGGACATCGCCATTGGATTTGGAGCCCATCACTATGGTTAGGAGGGTGCACGACTTTTTAACCAGACTTATGTATATTTCCTAGTAAAATACATGGGGAATGCCATTGGGGAAAATTCCAATTAGGGTTAGGGTTAGCTCTCTATGAATTCGCAGAGCAAAATGGACATCGCCATTGGATTTGGAGCCCATCAGTATGGTTAGGAGTGAGCACGACTTTTTAACCAGACTTATGTATATTTCCTAGTAAAATACATGGGGAATGCCATTGGGGAAAATTCCACTTAGGGTTAGGGTTAGCTCTCTATGAATTCGCAGAGCAAAATGGACATCGCCATTGGATTTGGAGCCCATCACTATGGTTAGGAGGGTGCACGACTTTTTAACCAGACTTATGTATATTTCCTAGTAAAATACATGGGGGATGCTATTGGGGAAAATTACACTTAGGGTTAGGGTTAGCTCTCCATTAATTCGTAGAGCAAAATGGACATCGCCATTGGATTTGGAGCCCATCAATATGGTTAGGAGTGAGCACGACTTTTTAACCAGACTTGTGTATATTTCCTAGTAAAATACATGGGGAATGCCATTTGGGAAAATTCCACTTAGGGTTAGGGTTAGCTCTCTATGAATTCGCAGAGCAAAATGGACATCACCATTGGATTTGGAGCCCATCACTATGGTTAGGAGGGTGCACGACTTTTTAACCAGACTTATGTATATTTCCTAGTAAAATACATGGGGAATGCCATTGGGGAAAATTCCACTTAGGGTTAGGGTTAGCTCTCCATGAATTCGCAGAGCAAAATGGACATCGCCATTGGATTTGGAGCCCATCACTATGGTTAGGAGGGTGCACGACTTTTTAACCAGACTTATGTATATTTCCTAGTAAAATACATGGGGAATGCCATTGGGGAAAATTCCACTTAGGGTTAGGGTTAGCTCTCTATGAATTCGCAGAGCAAAATGGACATTGCCATTGGATTTGGAGCCCATCAGTATGGTTAGGAGTGAGCACGACTTTTTAACCAGACTTATGTATATTTCCTAGTAAAATACATGGGGAATGCCATTGGGGAAAATTCCACTTAGGGTTAGGGTTAGCTCTCTATGAATTCGCAGAGCAAAATGGACATCGCCATTGGATTTGGAGCCCATCACTATGGTTAGGAGGGTGCACGACTTTTTAACCAGACTTATGTATATTTCCTAGTAAAATACATGGGGGATGCTATTGGGGAAAATTCCACTTAGGGTTAGGGTTAGCTCTCCATGAATTCGTAGAGCAAAATGGACATCGCCATTGGATTTGGAGCCCATCAGTATGGTTAGGAGTGAGCACGACTTTTTAACAAGACTTATGTATATTTCCTAGTAAAATACATGGGGAACGCCATTGGGGAAAATTCCACTTAGGGTTAGGGTTAGCTCTCTATGAATTCGCAGAGCAAAATGGACATCGCCATTGGATTTGGAGCCCATCACTATGGTTAGGAGGGTGCACGACTTTTTAACCAGACTTATGTATATTTCCTAGTAAAATACATGAGGGATGCCATTGGGGAAAATTACACTTAGGGTTAGGGTTAGCTCTCCATGAATTCGTAGAGCAAAATGGACATCGCCATTGGATTTGGAGCCCATCACTATGGTTAGGAGGGTGCACGACTTTTTAACCAGACTTATGTATATTTCCTAGTAAAATACATGGGGAATGCCATTGGGGAAAATTCCACTTAGGGTTAGGGTTAGCTCTCTGTGAATTCGCAGAGCAAAATGGACATCGCCATTGGATTTGGCGCCCATCAGTATGGTTAGTAGTGAGCACGACTTTTTAACCAGACTTGTGTATATTTCCTAGTAAAATACATGGGGAATGCCATTGGGGAAAATTACACTTAGGGTTAGGGTTAGCTCTGTATGAATTCGCAGAGCAAAATGGACATCGCCACTGGATTTGGAGCCGATCACTATGGTTAGTAGGGTGCACGACTTTTTAACCAGACTTATGTATATTTCGTAGTAAAATACATGGGGGATGCCATTGGGGAAAATTACACTTAGGGTTAGGGTTAGCTCTCCATGAATTCGTAGAGCAAAATGGACATCGCCATTGGATTTGGAGCCCATCAGTATGGTTAGAAGGGTGCATGACTTTTTAACCAGACTTATGTATATTTCCTAGTAAAATACATGGGGAATGCCTTTGGGGAAAATTCCACTTAGGGTTAGGGTTAGCTCTCTATGAATTCGCAGAGCAAAATGGACATCGCCATTGGATTTGGAGCCCATCACTATGGTTAGGAGGGTGCACGACTTTTTAACCAGACTTATGTATATTTCCTAGTAAAATACATGGGGGATGCCATTGGGGAAAATTACACTTAGGGTTAGGGTTAGCTCTCCATGAATTCGTAGAGCAAAATGGACATCGCCATTGGATTTGGAGCCCATCACTATGGTTAGGAGGGTGCACGACTTTTTAACCAGACTTATGTATATTTGCTAGTAAAATACATGGGGAATGCCATTGGGGAAAATTCCACTTAGGGTTAGGGTTAGCTCTCTATGAATTCGCAGAGCAAAATGGACATCGCCATTGGATTTGGAGCCCATCACTATGGTTAGGAGGGTGCACGACTTTTTAATAAGACTTATGTATATTTCCTAGTAAAATACATGGGGGATGCTATTGGGGAAAATTCCACTTAGGGTTAGGGTTAGCTCTCCATGAATTCGTAGAGCAAAATGGACATCGCCATTGGATTTGGAGCCCATCAGTATGGTTAGGAGTGAGCACGACTTTTTAACAAGACTTATGTATATTTCCTAGTAAAATACATGGGGAACGCCATTGGGGAAAATTCCACTTAGGGTTAGGGTTAGCTCTCTATGAATTCGCAGAGCAAAATGGACATCGCCATTGGATTTGGAGCCCATCACTATGGTTAGGAGGGTGCACGACTTTTTAACCAGACTTATGTATATTTCCTAGTAAAATACATGGGGGATGCCATTGGGGAAAATTACACTTAGGGTTAGGGTTAGCTCTCCATGAATTCGTAGAGCAAAATGGACATCGCCACTGGATTTGGAGCCCATCACTATGGTTAGGAGGGTGCACGACTTTTTAACCAGACTTATGTATATTTCCTAGTAAAATACATGGGGAATGCCATTGGGGAAAATTCCACTTAGGGTTAGGGTTAGCTCTCTGTGAATTCGCAGAGCAAAATGGACATCGCCATTGGATTTGGCGCCCATCAGTATGGTTAGTAGTGAGCACGACTTTTTAACCAGACTTGTGTATATTTCCTAGTAAAAAACATGGGCAATGCCATTGGGGAAAATTACACTTAGGGTTAGGGTTAGCTCTGTATGAATTCGCAGAGCAAAATGGACATCGCCACTGGATTTGGAGCCGATCACTATGGTTAGTAGGGTGCACGACTTTTTAACCAGACTTATGTATATTTCGTAGTAAAATACATGGGGGATGCCATTGGGGAAAATTACACTTAGGGTTAGGGTTAGCTCTCCATGAATTCGTAGAGCAAAATGGACATCGCCATTGGATTTGGAGCCCATCAGTATGGTTAGAAGGGTGCATGACTTTTTAACCAGACTTATGTATATTTCCTAGTAAAATACATGGGGAATGCCTTTGGGGAAAATTCCACTTAGGGTTAGGGTTAGCTCTCTATGAATTCGCAGAGCAAAATGGACATCGCCATTGGATTTGGAGCCCATCACTATGGTTAGGAGGGTGCACGACTTTTTAACCAGACTTATGTATATTTCCTAGTAAAATACATGGGGGATGCCATTGGGGAAAATTACACTTAGGGTTAGGGTTAGCTCTCCATGAATTCATAGAGCAAAATGGACATCGCCATTGGATTTGGAGCCCATCACTATGGTTAGGAGGGTGCACGACTTTTTAACCAGACTTATGTATATTTGCTAGTAAAATACATGGGGGATGCTATTGGGGAAAATTCCACTTAGGGTTAGGGTTAGCTCTCCATGAATTCGTAGAGCAAAATGGACATCGTCATTGGATTTGGAGCCCATCCGTATGGTTAGGAGTGAGCACGACTTTTTAACAAGACTTATGTATATTTCCTAGTAAAATACATGGGGAATGCCATTGGGCAAAATTCCACTTAGGGTTAGGGTTAGCTCTCTATGAATTCGCAGAGCAAAATGGACATCGCCATTGGATTTGGAGCCCATCACTATGGTTAGGAGGGTGCACGACTTTTTAACCAGACTTATGTATATTTCCTAGTAAAATACATGGGGGATGCCATTGGGGAAAATTACACTTAGGGTTAGGGTTAGCTCTCCATGAATTCGTAGAGCAAAATGGACATCGCCATTGGATTTGGAGCCCATCACTATGGTTAGGAGGGTGCACGACTTTTTAACCAGACTTATGTATATTTCCTAGTAAAATACATGGGGAATGCCATTGGGGAAAATTACACTTAGGGTTAGGGTTAGCTCTCTATGAATTCGCAGAGCAAAATGGACATTGCCATTGGATTTGGAGCCCATCAGTATGGTTAGGAGTGAGCACGACTTTTTAACCAGACTTATGTATATTTCCTAGTAAAATACATGGGGAATGCCATTGGGGAAAATTCCACTTAGGGTTAGGGTTAGCTCTCCATGAATTCGCAGAGCAAAATGGACATCGCCATTGGATTTGGAGCCCATCACTATGGTTAGGAGGGAGCATGACTTTTTTAACGGCCTTATATACATTTCCTGGCAAAATACACGGGGAAATGCCTTTGGCGAAAATTCCACTTAGGGTTAGGGTTAGCTCCCCATGAATTTGCAGAGCAAAATGGACTTTGTCATTGGATTTGGAGCCCATCAGTATGGTTAGGAGTGAGCACTACTTTTTAACCAGACTTCTGTATATTTCCTAGTAAAATACATGGGTAATGCCATTGGCGAAAATTCCACTTAGGGTTAGGGTTAGCTCTCCATGAATTCGCAGAGGAAAATGGACATCTCCATTCGATTTGGAGTCCATCAGTATGGTTAGGAGGGTGCATGACTTTTTAACCAGACTTATGTATATTTCCTAGTAAAATACATGGGGAATGCCATTGGGGAAAATTCCACTTAGCGTTAGGGTTAGCTCTCCATGAATTCGCAGAGCAAAATGGACATCGCCATTGGATTTGGAGCCCATCACTATGGTTAGGAGGGTGCATGACTTTTTAACCAGACTTATGTATATTTCCTAGTAAAATACATGGGGAATGCCATTGGAGAAAATTCCACTTAGGGTTAGGGTTAGCTCTCTATGAATTCGCAGAGCAAAATGGACATCGCCATTGGATTTGGAACCCATCACTATGGTTAGGAGGGTGCACGACTTTTTAACCAGACTTATGTATATTTCCTAGTAAAATACATGGGGAATGCCATTGGGGAAAATTCTACTTAGGGTTAGGGTTAGCTCTCTATGAATTCGCAGAGCAAAATGGACATCGCCATTGGATTTGGAGCCCATCACTATGGTTACGAGGGTGCACGACTTTTTAACCAGACTTATGTATATTTCCTAGTAAAATACATGGGGGATGCTATTGGGGAAAATTCCACTTAGGGTTAGGGTTAGCTCTCCATGAATTCGTAGAGCAAAATGGACATCGCCATTGGATTTGGAGCCCATCAGTATGGTTAGGAGTCAGCACGACTTTTTAACAAGACTTATGTATATTTCCTAGTAAAATACATGGGGAATGCCATTGGGGAAAATTCCACTTAGGGTTAGGGTTAGCTCTCTATGAATTCGCAGAGCAAAATGGACATCGCCATTGGATTTGGAGCCCATCACTATGGTTAGGAGGGTGCACGACTTTTTAACCAGACTTATGTATATTTCCTAGTAAAATACATGGGGGATGCCATTGGGGAAAATTCCACTTAGGGTTAGGGTTAGCTCTCTATGAATTCGCAGAGCAAAATGGACATCGCCATTGGATTTGGAGCCCATCACTATGGTTAGGAGGGTGCACGACTTTTTAACCAGACTTATGTATATTTCCTAGTAAAATACATGGGGAATGCCATTGGGGAAAATTCCACTTAGGGTTAGTGTTAGCTCTCTATGAATTCGCAGAGCAAAATGGACATCGCCATTGGATTTGGAGCCCATCAGTATGGTTAGGAGTGAGCACGACTTTTTAACCAGACTTATGTATATTTCCTAGTAAAATACATGGGGAATACCATTGGGGAAAATTCCACTTAGGGTTAGGGTTAGCTCTCTATGAATTCGCAGAGCAAAATGGACATCGCCATTGGATTTGGAGCCCATCACTATGGTTAGGAGGGTGCACGACTTTTTAACCAGACTTATGTATATTTCCTAGTAAAATACATGGGGGATGCTATTGGGGAAAATTACACTTAGGGTTAGGGTTAGCTCTCCATTAATTCGTAGAGCAAAATGGACATCGCCATTGGATTTGGAGCCCATCAGTATGGTTAGGAGTGAGCACGACTTTTTAACCAGACTTGTGTATATTTCCTAGTAAAATACATGGGGAATGCCATTTGGGAAAATTCCACTTAGGGTTAGGGTTAGCTCTCTATGAATTCGCAGAGCAAAATGGACATCGCCATTGGATTTGGAGCCCATCACTATGGTTAGGAGGGTGCACGACTTTTTAACCAGACTTATGTATATTTGCTAGTAAAATACATGGGGGATGCTATTGGGGAAAATTCCACTTAGGGTTAGGGTTAGCTCTCCATGAATTCGTAGAGCAAAATGGACATCGTCATTGGATTTGGAGCCCATCAGTATGGTTAGGAGTGAGCACGACTTTTTTAACAAGACTTATGTATATTTCCTAGTAAAATACATGGGGAATGCCATTGGGCAAAATTCCACTTAGGGTTAGGGTTAGCTCTCTATGAATTCGCAGAGCAAAATGGACATCGCCATTGGATTTGGAGCCCATCACTATGGTTAGGAGGGTGCACGACTTTTTAACCAGACTTATGTATATTTCCTAGTAAAATACATGGGGGATGCCATTGGGGAAAATTACACTTAGGGTTAGGGTTAGCTCTCCATGAATTCGTAGAGCAAAATGGACATCGCCATTGGATTTGGAGCCCATCACTATGGTTAGGAGGGTGCACGACTTTTTAACCAGACTTATGTATATTTCCTAGTAAAATACATGGGGAATGCCATTGGGGAAAATTACACTTAGGGTTAGGGTTAGCTCTCTATGAATTCGCAGAGCAAAATGGACATTGCCATTGGATTTGGAGCCCATCAGTATGGTTAGGAGTGAGCACGACTTTTTAACCAGACTTATGTATATTTCCTAGTAAAATACATGGGGAATGCCATTGGGGAAAATTCCACTTAGGGTTAGGGTTAGCTCTCCATGAATTCGCAGAGCAAAATGGACATCGCCATTGGATTTGGAGCCCATCACTATGGTTAGGAGGGAGCATGACTTTTTTAACGGCCTTATATACATTTCCTGGCAAAATACACGGGGAAATGCCTTTGGCGAAAATTCCACTTAGGGCTAGGGTTAGCTCCCCATGAATTTGCAGAGCAAAATGGACTTTGTCATTGGATTTGGAGCCCATCAGTATGGTTAGGAGTGAGCACTACTTTTTAACCAGACTTCTGTATATTTCCTAGTAAAATACATGGGTAATGCCATTGGCGAAAATTCCACTTAGGGTTAGGGTTAGCTCTCCATGAATTCGCAGAGGAAAATGGACATCTCCATTCGATTTGGAGTCCATCAGTATGGTTAGGAGGGTGCATGACTTTTTAACCAGACTTATGTATATTTCCTAGTAAAATACATGGGGAATGCCATTGGGGAAAATTCCACTTAGCGTTAGGGTTAGCTCTCCATGAATTCGCAGAGCAAAATGGACATCGCCATTGGATTTGGAGCCCATCACTATGGTTAGGAGGGTGCATGACTTTTTAACCAGACTTATGTATATTTCCTAGTAAAATACATGGGGAATGCCATTGGAGAAAATTCCACTTAGGGTTAGGGTTAGCTCTCTATGAATTCGCAGAGCAAAATGGACATCGCCATTGGATTTGGAGCCCATCACTATGGTTAGGAGGGTGCACGACTTTTTAACCAGACTTATGTATATTTCCTAGTAAA
Organism: Thamnophis sirtalis; assembly: GCF_051295495.1. Lineage (NCBI taxonomy): Eukaryota > Metazoa > Chordata > Lepidosauria > Squamata > Natricidae > Thamnophis > Thamnophis sirtalis. The sequence continues at coordinate 84,221,160 of NW_028261383.1, forward strand.
ATACATGGGGAATGCCATTGGGGAAAATTCCACTTAGGGTTAGGGTTAGCTCTCTATGAATTCGCAGAGCAAAATGGACATCGCCATTGGATTTGGAGCCCATCACTATGGTTAGGAGGGTGCACGACTTTTTAACCAGACTTATGTATATTTCCTAGTAAAATACATGGGGGATGCCATTGGGGAAAATTCCACTTAGGGTTAGGGTTAGCTCTCTATGAATTCGCAGAGCAAAATGGACATCGCCATTGGATTTGGAGCCCATCACTATGGTTAGGAGGGTGCACCGACTTTTTAACCAGACTTATGTATATTTCCTAGTAAAATACATGGGGAATGCCATTGGGGAAAATTCCACTTAGGGTTAGTGTTAGCTCTCTGTGAATTCGCAGAGCAAAATGGACATCGCCATTGGATTTGGAGCCCATCAGTATGGTTAGGAGTGAGCACGACTTTTTAACCAGACTTATGTATATTTCCTAGTAAAATACATGGGGAATACCATTGGGGAAAATTCCACTTAGGGTTAGGGTTAGCTCTCTATGAATTCGCAGAGCAAAATGGACATCGCCATTGGATTTGGAGCCCATCACTATGGTTAGGAGGGTGCACGACTTTTTAACCAGACTTATGTATATTTCCTAGTAAAATACATGGGGGATGCTATTGGGGAAAATTACACTTAGGGTTAGGGTTAGCTCTCCATTAATTCGTAGAGCAAAATGGACATCGCCATTGGATTTGGAGCCCATCAGTATGGTTAGGAGTGAGCACGACTTTTTAACCAGACTTGTGTATATTTCCTAGTAAAATACATGGGGAATGCCATTTGGGAAAATTCCACTTAGGGTTAGGGTTAGCTCTCTATGAATTCGCAGAGCAAAATGGACATCGCCATTGGATTTGGAGCCCATCACTATGGTTAGGAGGGTGCACGACTTTTTAACCAGACTTATGTATATTTCCTAGTAAAATACATGGGGAATGCCATTGGGGAAAATTCCACTTAGGGTTAGGGGTTAGCTCTCTATGAATTCGCAGAGCAAAATGGACATTGCCATTGGATTTGGAGCCCATCAGTATGGTTAGGAGTGAGCACGACTTTTTAACCAGACTTATGTATATTTCCTAGTAAAATACATGGGGAATGCCATTGGGGAAAATTCCACTTAGGGTTAGGGTTAGCTCTCTATGATTCGCAGAGCAAAATGGACATCGCCATTGGATTTGGAGCCCATCACTATGGTTAGGAGGGTGCACGACTTTTTAACCAGACTTATGTATATTTCCTAGTAAAATACATGGGGGATGCTATTGGGGAAAATTCCACTTAGGGTTAGGGTTAGCTCTCCATGAATTCGTAGAGCAAAATGGACATCGCCATTGGATTTGGAGCCCATCAGTATGGTTAGGAGTGAGCACGACTTTTTAACAAGACTTATGTATATTTCCTAGTAAAATACATGGGGAACGCCATTGGGGAAAATTCCACTTAGGGTTAGGGTTAGCTCTCTATGAATTCGCAGAGCAAAATGGACATCGCCATTGGATTTGGAGCCCATCACTATGGTTAGGAGGGTGCACGACTTTTTAACCAGACTTATGTATATTTCCTAGTAAAATACATGGGGGATGCCATTGGGGGAAAATTACACTTAGGGTTAGGGTTAGCTCTCCATGAATTCGTAGAGCAAAATGGACATCGCCATTGGATTTGGAGCCCATCACTATGGTTAGGAGGGTGCACGACTTTTTAACCAGACTTATGTATATTTCCTAGTAAAATACATGGGGAATGCCATTGGGGAAAATTCCACTTAGGGTTAGGGTTAGCTCTCTGTGAATTCGCAGAGCAAAATGGACATCGCCATTGGATTTGGCGCCCATCAGTATGGTTAGTAGTGAGCACGACTTTTTAACCAGACTTGTGTATATTTCCTAGTAAAATACATGGGGAATGCCATTGGGGAAAATTACACTTAGGGTTAGGGTTAGCTCTGTATGAATTCGCAGAGCAAAATGGACATCGCCACTGGATTTGGAGCCGATCACTATGGTTAGTAGGGTGCACGACTTTTTAACCAGACTTATGTATATTTCGTAGTAAAATACATGGGGGATGCCATTGGGGAAAATTACACTTAGGGTTAGGGTTAGCTCTCCATGAATTCGTAGAGCAAAATGGACATCGCCATTGGATTTGGAGCCCATCAGTATGGTTAGGAGGGTGCATGACTTTTTAACCAGACTTATGTATATTTCCTAGTAAAATACATGGGGAATGCCATTGGGGAAAATTCCACTTAGGGTTAGGGTTAGCTCTCTATGAATTCGCAGAGGAAAATGGACATCTCCATTCGATTTGGAGTCCATCAGTATGGTTAGGAGGGTGCATGACTTTTTAACCAGACTTATGTATATTTCCTAGTAAAATACATGGGGAATGCCATTGGGGAAAATTCCACTTAGCGTTAGGGTTAGCTCTCCATGAATTCGCAGAGCAAAATGGACATCGCCATTGGATTTGGAGCCCATCACTATGGTTAGGAGGGTGCATGACTTTTTAACCAGACTTATGTATATTTCCTAGTAAAATACATGGGGAATGCCATTGGAGAAAATTCCACTTAGGGTTAGGGTTAGCTCTCTATGAATTCGCAGAGCAAAATGGACATCGCCATTGGATTTGGAACCCATCACTATGGTTAGGAGGGTGCACGACTTTTTAACCAGACTTATGTATATTTCCTAGTAAAATACATGGGAATGCCATTGGGGAAAATTCTACTTAGGGTTAGGGTTAGCTCTCTATGAATTCGCAGAGCAAAATGGACATCGCCATTGGATTTGGAGCCCATCACTATGGTTACGAGGGTGCACGACTTTTTAACCAGACTTATGTATATTTCCTAGTAAAATACATGGGGGATGCTATTGGGGAAAATTCCACTTAGGGTTAGGGTTAGCTCTCCATGAATTCGTAGAGCAAAATGGACATCGCCATTGGATTTGGAGCCCATCAGTATGGTTAGGAGTCAGCACGACTTTTTAACAAGACTTATGTATATTTCCTAGTAAAATACATGGGGAATGCCATTGGGGAAAATTCCACTTAGGGTTAGGGTTAGCTCTCTATGAATTCGCAGAGCAAAATGGACATCGCCATTGGATTTGGAGCCCATCACTATGGTTAGGAGGGTGCACGACTTTTTAACCAGACTTATGTATATTTCCTAGTAAAATACATGGGGATGCCATTGGGGAAAATTCCACTTAGGGTTAGGGTTAGCTCTCTATGAATTCGCAGAGCAAAATGGACATCGCCATTGGATTTGGAGCCCATCACTATGGTTAGGAGGGTGCACGACTTTTTAACCAGACTTATGTATATTTCCTAGTAAAATACATGGGGAATGCCATTGGGGAAAATTCCACTTAGGGTTAGTGTTAGCTCTCTATGAATTCGCAGAGCAAAATGGACATCGCCATTGGATTTGGAGCCCATCAGTATGGTTAGGAGTGAGCACGACTTTTTAACCAGACTTATGTATATTTCCTAGTAAAATACATGGGGAATACCATTGGGGAAAATTCCACTTAGGGTTAGGGTTAGCTCTCTATGAATTCGCAGAGCAAAATGGACATCGCCATTGGATTTGGAGCCCATCACTATGGTTAGGAGGGTGCACGACTTTTTAACCAGACTTATGTATATTTCCTAGTAAAATACATGGGGGATGCTATTGGGGAAAATTACACTTAGGGTTAGGGTTAGCTCTCCATTAATTCGTAGAGCAAAATGGACATCGCCATTGGATTTGGAGCCCATCAGTATGGTTAGGAGTGAGCACGACTTTTTAACCAGACTTGTGTATATTTCCTAGTAAAATACATGGGGAATGCCATTTGGGAAAATTCCACTTAGGGTTAGGGTTAGCTCTCTATGAATTCGCAGAGCAAAATGGACATCGCCATTGGATTTGGAGCCCATCACTATGGTTAGGAGGGTGCACGACTTTTTAACCAGACTTATGTATATTTGCTAGTAAAATACATGGGGGATGCTATTGGGGAAAATTCCACTTAGGGTTAGGGTTAGCTCTCCATGAATTCGTAGAGCAAAATGGACATCGTCATTGGATTTGGAGCCCATCAGTATGGTTAGGAGTGAGCACGACTTTTTAACAAGACTTATGTATATTTCCTAGTAAAATACATGGGGAATGCCATTGGGCAAAATTCCACTTAGGGTTAGGGTTAGCTCTCTATGAATTCGCAGAGCAAAATGGACATCGCCATTGGATTTGGAGCCCATCACTATGGTTAGGAGGGTGCACGACTTTTTAACCAGACTTATGTATATTTCCTAGTAAAATACATGGGGGATGCCATTGGGGAAAATTACACTTAGGGTTAGGGTTAGCTCTCCATGAATTCGTAGAGCAAAATGGACATCGCCATTGGATTTGGAGCCCATCACTATGGTTAGGAGGGTGCACGACTTTTTAACCAGACTTATGTATATTTGCTAGTAAAATACATGGGGGATGCTATTGGGGAAAATTCCACTTAGGGTTAGGGTTAGCTCTCCATGAATTCGTAGAGCAAAATGGACATCGTCATTGGATTTGGAGC